>NC_079206.1:39125778-39425778 GCF_026745355.1 Beta vulgaris subsp. vulgaris | reverse complement strand
CCCATTTACTCTCTAAGAGTAAATGAAAGGCAACAAAAGATAAGTTAACCCAAAAGTCTTAAAATGAAATATCATTACAACCAAAGTTAATAAAATCTAAAATAGTAACTCCAAATAAAAAATAAATAAGTCGTCTAGGTGAATTAACTAAGCCTCCTCACACGAGATCCCGTCACCAAGTCCAACCTGCAAGTAATAGAAAGAAGACAACAAGGAGACAACTCCCAAAAATCAGAAAAACTGAGTAATTCGACTCCATCCATCCTAAAAATAATAATTTTAAAATAAATTTTGATTTTAGAAATAAATAAAGTGCTCCAACAAATTCAACACTAATGTTTGGATTTTCAACGTTTGTATTACTAACTCCAAATACAAGTCATATATCATAACGTTTAGGCACACACTTAAAATATAATTTTAAATTAAGAGAGGGAAATGTGAACGCCAGTAGGCCGGGACTAATCCCTATTAACCGCCTACTTCAACAAGAGGTCGTCACCCCAATATAACCATGGCCAAAATCATAGAGTCCCTAGTGTGCACACCCCTTCTACTTGGATCACAACAAATAGAAGGAAGACAACAGTTCGTATCGTATTTAATAATCAACCTATAGATAGTTATACCATCGTATAGGGCAACCTGTTCAACACCCTTTCGGGCTTCATTACCCTCCTTAGTTTTTATTTAAAGGTCACAATAAACATAAATTCTCAAGTTGATAACCATACAATTCCACAGTTTTGTTAACATAAAACATACTCTAGTCATAAAGGTTTGCCACAAGAATATTCACATACTAATACTTTAGTTCAAAAGAACACATGATTATAACATATTTATACTTTACCAAGTTATAATAATACTCCAGTTCATAGTATTATGAGAATCCTACTTTTATAATAGTGATTATAACTCAGAAATTCATAATATTAGTCTATAAAAATTTGTACATACATAATCACTTAATCATATAATCACACAGATAGCCGTTTTGCAACGGGAACTAGAGTACGATGAACATCGAAATTACTCGAGTAGCGCAGATACGAATAATAAAGTCACCCCTAGAAAGCTCCTTCTACAAAATCTCCGTCTACAATAGTAAGTAAATGAACTAAATTAGTTACCTATATATAATACCCGACGTAATTAAAATTTGTTAAATTGAGGATAGTAGGTACTATAAACTTTTACATTAAAATATAAAACCAAGTGTTAAAAGTTGTACAAGAGTCTTTGTTCAAATTTAGAGAATGGAAAGAAAATGATAATATAAATAATATAATATAATAAAGTAAAAAGTAGATATCTTGCAAAAGTAGAAGATGTAAAACATCTTCCTTGAATAGTAGGCACGAGATGACACAAGGGTGAGAAGAAAAAGAAATAATAATAAAAAAAAGTAAAGTAAAAGAAGTACGTAAAGTGAAAGGTAGTAAAGTGAAGTAGAAAAGGAAGGAACAAGAACTGGAAGTCCAGTTCCTTCAAAAATAAAACAGAGAGCTTGCACAGAGAAGAGACATAAGACGGAAAAGAATAAAGAGAGGACAGAAGAAGAAGATGGTCGGACGGTCAGCCAACGGAGCCGGTGGTGGTCACGGCGGTACGGTGCAGACCCCCCCTGTTTTTTCTTCTTCTTCTTCTTCTTTTTCTCTCATATTTCATTTTACAAGAACATGGTGATTCGAAAATGGTTTCTTACCTACTGGAATTTGGAGTAAAAATTGTGTTTGAATGAGGTGTAGGAGTCCGGTATTTATAGTCTTAGAAGAGGGAGAGAGGAATAATTCAAGAAGGAAGGAAAGATTTGATTGAAACAAAGAAGGAAGGTTATAATTGATTTTTCGAAATTTTTGGGTGATAATTGATTGAGAATCAATTTGACAGAATGCTTGATAAACTGACAAGATTCTGAAATCTGCGTGAGATTTGCTTCAAAACAGATTTTTTTTTTTTTTATAAGATTATTATTTCCGAAATTCAGATTTCCAAATAATTCAAGTATTTTAGGTAATAAAGGATTTTCGAATTTTTAAAATAAAATCATGAATTTTGTAGTTTGGAGAAAAATAATTATTTAAGAGTTTAAGAATTTCGGGATATTATCAAGAGCTTAGGTTTAACATTAACTAGGGATACTTGGGCTAAACGAACTAAATAGGTTAAGTAAATTAAATTAATAAAATTAGGACTAAATGAATTAAGTTATGAGAGTGGGTTCGAAAAGGGATTATTTTATTAATGTTTTGAAGTACTACTTCTAAGTACTTAATATATGCTTCTTTATGTTTTAGATGGGAAGACTTCACCAAACCGCAAGAAAAAGGACAGCGAGGAAACTCACTGGCCCTCTCTCTGCTTCACCTTACTTGATTCGCATGAGATACGGGGAGGATGTTTGTAATTATGTCCATCGTTTGAACTTGGCTATTGAAAGCTACCATTTTAATGACTTGTATGGAGATTCAGACTTTTGCACTCCTGAAAAGAAAGCATATGTATTATTGACAACCCTACCCGAGCGAGGACCATTAGGAGCAATCAAAAGAAAATACAATGATGTTTATGTTAATGATGCCCCTAATGTTGAGAGGTACACGCATAAAGGATCATGGTTTCTGACCATTGAGTATCTACGAAGGGTCATGATTGATGCTATGGAAGAATACTATTACAATCTCAATGTAAATGGCTCTAGTTCTGATGAAGGGGAAGCTAATAGAAGCCCTAACCCTACCCACCCTCAGTCCGAGATGGAGGATGAAGAGCCTATGGAGGATGATGACCTTTAATTTGTTCTTTCTTTTATTTTATTACGTGCAATAAAATTTTTTTTTTTAGAACCAATAGATGTTATGTTGACCAACGATGTTATGTCGATTGAATGATTGAATAAAGATGTTTACTTTTTCTAAAGTTGTGTTACTAGCTCAAACTAAATACTTATGTCTCATTATTATATTTTACATCAATAATAAATGGTGGTCACACCATTGTTTTCTCTTTTCTAGGTAGCTTATGCAATTTAACGTCTATACTCGTTCTCGTTTCCGCTCAAACAAAAATATGTCTGAGACTCCCGAACAAATTGCTGCTCGATTGCGAACTCTCGAGCAATTATCTCAAAGTTTTGGACTTGTTCTTCAAAACCAACTCAACAACCATGTCGGTGAGGAATCCCAAGCAACCATGGCCAAGAAAATTGCCAATTTGAAACCACCAACCTTCATTGGTCGAGAAGATCCTCTTGTGTTAGAAAACTGGTTGCGCGATATAGAGAAGATATTCACCTCTAATGGAACCCCTGACAACCAAAAGGTTGACCATGCTACCTTTTACCTTCGAGAGGATGCTGATCTTTGGTGGGAAACCCAAGGACCAACCATTCGTATGCAACCTAATTTTGATTGGTCTACTTTTAAGACTGCTATGAGGGCCCGATTCTTTCCCAGCACATTAGGAGACAAAAATGTAGTGAGTTCACTAGATTCAATCAAGGATCTACTATGAGTGTAGAAGAGTATGCTCAGAAATTTCACGAATATGCTAGGTTTTGCCCCAATATGGTTCCTGATGAAGCTACAAAAGCCCAGAAATTTGAGAATGGACTTAGTTTTAGAATTCAAAAGAGACTAGGCGGTAGTACCTCCCACACTTTTATGGAGGCTTATGGTAAAGCTTGCAACATGGAGAGAATTTTGAAACGAGAAGAGGAAGTGTTGGGACGAATCAAGAGGAAGGACCAAAGTGGGAACTCTCAAACTCAAGGTTATGAGAAAAAGGCTCGCTATGGAGGAAATAATAGCGGGGGTAACCATCAGGGAGGTCGTTATACCAACAATAAAGTTCTCACAACAACAATCAGGTCAAAGGAGACCAGGAGACAATAATAAGAAGGTGTTTGTCTGTAAGAAGTGCAATAAGAGTCACCCAGGTTTCACATGTCAGGGTGAGCGAATTAAGTGTTTCCAGTGCGGCGAACCTGGACACAAGGCCAACCAGTGTCCAAATAGGCAAACTGACCAAAATGGGCAAAATAGGGGAAACCACAATAATGGGAATACCAATCGAAACCAATACCAGACCCCTAATCGCCCTGCCAATCCTCAAGTTCCAAACACCAATGGTAATCAAGCCACTCCAAATGCTACCCAGACAACAACCAGATCAATGGAAATGGTGCACGTCCAACTTATGGCAGAATTCACGTCATGAGCAGAACTGAAGCGGACACCAACAGTAACGTCGTGACGGGTACTTTTCTCGTAAACTCTAATCCTGCTTTCCTACTTTTTGACTCTGGAGCGTCTCATTCTTTTATTTCTCAGTCCTTTGTGGAAAAGTTTTCTTTAGAACCTTCATCGTCGTGTCTAGCCAACATTGTCATGTCCACCGGGACCACAATCCCATGTAATACCCTTTTTCAAGACATTCCTATTACCATAGGCGGGACTGATCTACCTGCTGATCTGATCTTGTTTTCCCTGAAAGACTTTGATGTTATCTTAGGAATGGACTGGTTGAGTAGATATAAGGCCAAGATTGAGTGTCATAAACAAAAAGTGTCTCTTAAAGGACCGCAAGGGAATAGGATATCTTACCAAGGGGTTGTCTTTACACCTGGAATCAAGATTATCTCAGCTTTGAACCTTCAAACTTACCTTAGGAAAGGCTACACAGTGTACCTGTGTCACATGAAAGACATAAGTAAGGAGGATGAGGAGATACCCAACATTCCTGTTGTTTGTGAATTCCCGGATGTATTTCCAGAAGAAATTCCAGGAATGCCACCAGAGAGAGAAGTTGATTTCAAAATCGACGTAGTTCCGGGACAGGCCCTATTTCTAAAGCACCATATCGAATGGCCCCAGCCGAAACGAGAGAATTGAAAGTGCAATTAGAAGAACTCTTGGAGAAAGGATATATAAGAGCAAGTGTCTCACCCTGGGGAGCCCCAGTGTTGTTCGTTAGGAAGAAGGATGGGTCTCTAAGATTATGCATTGATTATAGAGAGTTAAACAATGTCACTGTCAAGAACAGATACCCACTTCCTAGAATCGAGGATTTATTCGATCAGTTAAAAGGTGCTGCAATATTCTCAAAAATCGACTTGCGTTCTGGCTATCATCAGCTAAGGATCGCAAATGAGGACATACCCAAAACAGCCTTCCGCACAAGGTATGGCCATTATGAGTTCACAGTTATGCCATTCGGACTCACTAATGCGCCTGCTGCATTCATGGACCTCATGAACCGAACCTTCAAGCAGTACTTAGATAAGTGCGTGGTCATATTCATCGATGACATTCTGGTCTTCTCAAGAGATAAGGAAGAACATGAGGCCCATTTGAGGATAATTTTGGAGATCCTTCGCCAAGAGAAATTGTATGCCAAATTCTCAAAGTGCGAATTTTGGTTAGAGAAGGTCGCATTTTTAGGCCATGTGATTTCAAAGGACGGAGTTGCTGTTGACCCCTCAAAGATACAAGCAGTGACCGATTGGGCTAGACCCACAAGTGTTACGGAAATTAGAAGTTTCTTGGGTCTTGCAGGGTACTATAGGGATTCGTTAGAGATTTCTCTAAGGTTGCTCAACCTCTAACCAACCTAATGAAGAAAACCACTAAATTTCATTGGGACGACCAATGTGAGTCAGCATTCCAAGAATTGAAGAAACGACTTACAACAGCGCCAGTGTTGACCTTACCCTGTGGAACAGAAGGCTTCGAGGTGTTCAGTGACGCCTCAAAGCATGGGTTAGGGTGTGTGCTAATGCAACATGGGAAAGTTGTAGCGTATGCATCCAGGCAACTGAAACCTTATGAACAAAATTACCCTACTCATGATTTAGAGTTAGGAGCGATTGTGTTTGCACTCAAAATATGGAGACATTATTTGTATGGAGTCAAGTGCACAATGTACACAGACCATAAGAGTTTAAAATATCTCTACACTCAGAAGGAGTTAAACATGAGACAAAGGCGTTGGCTTGAACTCATCAATGATTATGATCTCGACATTGTCTACCACGAAGGCAAAGCCAACAAAGTCGCAGATGCTCTAAGCAGGAAGAGTAGTCATACCTTGAATGTATTGGTCTTAGCCGACGAGTTATGCAAGGACTTCCATAAGTTAAACTTAGAGGTGGTTGAACATGGTTATGTAGAAGCTAGATTAAATGCAGTCTCTGTCGAGCCTAACCTCTTCGAAGAAATTCAAGCAAAGCTAAGCACAGATGATTGGTTGATTAAGTTGAGGAAGATGAAAGAGGAGGGTCAAGCACCTGAATTTGAGGTCGATGCTAAAGGAATAGCAAAGTACAAGGGAAGATGGTGTGTTCCTAATGATGAAACCCTAAAGGACAAATCTTGAAAGAGCTCATAATTCCCATTACTCTATACACCCTGGCGGAGACAAACTCTATAAAGACCTCAAACAACACTTTTGGTGGCCCAGAATGAAGCGAGAAGTGGCGGAATTCGTAGCCAAATGCTTAACTTGCCAAAAGGTTAAGATCCAGCACATGAAACCTGGTGGAAAGTTACAGCCTTTATCGGTTCCAGGATGGAAATGGGAATCGATCTCTATGGACTTTGTTATGGGATTGCCAAACACTAAGTCAGGAAAGAATGCCATTTGGGTCATAGTAGATCGTTTGACAAAAAAGCACGATTTGTGGCCATGAAGGACACATGGTCAATGCAACAACTAGCAGATGCTTATTTCAAGGAGGTAGTAAGATTGCATGGTGTACCCAAGGATATTGTTTCTGATCGGGATTCTCGATTCCTATCCAAATTCTGGCAGAAGCTTCAAGAAGCTGTGGGAACCATACTCAAGTTTAGTACAGCATTTCATCCAGCTACTGATGGACAATCGGAAAGAACTATTCAGACACTCGAAGACATGTTACGGGCGTGCGTGATGGACTTTGGAGGATCATGGGACGACCATTTGATGTATATAGAATTTTCCTATAATAATAGTTATCACTCAAGTATAAAGATGGCACCTTATGAAGCTTTGTATGGACAAAAATGCCGAAGCCCTATATGCTGGAGTGATGTGACTGAGTCATTGAATTTGGGGCCCGACATGATTGAAGAGACCACCAAAAAGGTGAAACTCATTCAAGAACACATGAAAGCCGCTCAAGATCGCCAAAAATCGTATGCAGATAAAAAAAGGAAAGACTTAGAGTTCGAGATTGGAGAAAAAGCCTTACTCAAGGTCTCCCCAACTAAAGGTGTAATGCGATTTGGGAGAAAAGGGAAGCTAAGCCCTCGATATATTGGCCCTTATGAAGTTTTGGAGCGAATCGGAGAGGTGGCCTATAGGTTAGCATTACCTACGGAACTAGCCAATGTCCATAACGTTTTCCATGTGTCTCAACTTCGCAGATATGTTCATGACCCAAACCATATCCTTCAACCTGAAACTGTCGAATTAGATCAAAACCTTACCTTTGAAAACCGACCCATTAAAATTTAGATACCAAAACGCGAGATACTCGACGCAAAGTGGTGAGGTTAGTTAAGGTATTATGGTCGAATCAGAAAACCGAGGAAGCCACTTGGGAAGCTGAGGATGCCATGAGAAACCGATATCCGGAACTTTTTCCCCAGATATGGTAAAGTTTCGAGGACGAAACTTCCTTAATGAAGGGAAGAGTGTAATACTAACTTTTCGTTTTCTAACTTAGAGAGTCTATGCGATTTAAGTTCGAGGACGAACTTTGCTTTTTAGGAGGAGTGAATGTAATATCCCGAAATTCTTAAACTCTTAAATAATTATTTTTCTCCAAACTACAAAATTCATGATTTTATTTTAAAAATTCGAAAATCCTTTATTACCTAAAATACTTGAATTATTTGGAAATCTGAATTTCGGAAAATAATAATCTTATAAAAAAAAAAAAAAAAATCTGTTTTGAAGCAAATCTCACGCAGATTTCAGAATCTTGTCAGTTTATCAAGCATTCTGTCAAATTGATTCTCAATCAATCATCACCCAAAAATTTCGAAAAATCAATTATAACCTTCCTTCTTTGTTTCAATCAAATCTTTCCTTCCTTCTTGAATTATTCCTCTCTCCCTCTTCTAAGACTATAAATACCGGACTCCTACACCTCATTCAAACACAATTTTTACTCCAAATTCCAGTAGGTAAGAAACCATTTTCGAATCACCATGTTCTTGTAAAATGAAATATGAGAGAAAAAGAAGAAGAAGAAGAAAAAACAGGGGGGGTCTGCACCGTACCGCCGTGACCACCACCGGCTCCGTTGGCTGACCGTCCGACCATCTTCTTCTTCTGTCCTCTCTTTATTCTTTTCCGTCTTATGTCTCTTCTCTGTGCAAGCTCTCTGTTTTATTTTTGAAGGAACTGGACTTCCAGTTCTTGTTCCTTCCTTTTCTACTTCACTTTACTACCTTTCACTTTACGTACTTCTTTTACTTTACTTTTTTTTATTATTATTTCTTTTTCTTCTCACCCTTGTGTCATCTCGTGCCTACTATTCAAGGAAGATGTTTTACATCTTCTACTTTTGCAAGATATCTACTTTTTACTTTATTATATTATATTATTTATATTATCATTTTCTTTCCATTCTCTAAATTTGAACAAAGACTCTTGTACAACTTTTAACACTTGGTTTTATATTTTAATGTAAAAGTTTATAGTACCTACTATCCTCAATTTAACAAATTTTAATTACGTCGGGTATTATATATAGGTAACTAATTTAGTTCATTTACTTACTATTGTAGACGAAGATTTTGTAGAAGGAGCTTTCTAGGGGTGACTTTATTATTCGTATCTGCGCTACTCGAGATAATTTCGATGTTCATCGTACTCTAGTTCCCGTTGCAAAACGGCTATCTGTGTGATTATATGATTAAGTGATTATGTATGTGACCAATATTTTTTTATAGACTAATATTATGAACTTCTGAGTTACTAATCACTATTATAACAGTAGGATCCTCATAATACTATGAACTGGAGTATGTTATTATAACTTGGTAAGAGTATAAATATGTTATAATCATGTGTTCTTTTGAACTAAAGTATTATGTGATTATTCTTGTGGCAAAACCTTTACGACTAGAGTATGTTTTATGTTAACAAAACATGTGGAATTGTATGGTTATCAACTTGAGAATTTATGTTTATTGTGACCTTTAAATAAAAACTAAGGAGGGTAATGAAGCCTGAAAGGGTGTTGAACAGGTTGCCCTATACGATGGTATAACTATCTATAGGTTGATTTATAAATACGATACGAACTGTTGTCTTCCTTCTATTTGTTGTGATCCAAGTAGAAGGGGTGGCACACTAGGGACTCTATGATTTTGGCCATGGTTATATTGGGGTGACGACCTCTTGTTGAAGTGGGCGGTTAATAGGGATTAGTCCCGGCCTACTGGCGTTCACATTTCCCTCTCTTAATTTTAAAATTACTATTTTAAGTGGTGTGCCTAAACGTTATGATATATGACTTGTATTTGGAGTTAGTAATACAAACGTTGAAAATCCACACATTAGTGTTGAATTGTGGAGCACTTTATTATATTTCTAAAATCAAAAATTTATTTTAAAATTATTATTTTTACGGGATGGATCGGAGTCGAATTACTCAGTTTTTCTGATTTTGGGAGTTGTCTCCCTTGTTGTCTTCTTTCTATTACTTGCAGGTTGGACTTGGTGACGGGATCTCGTGTGAGGAGGCTTAGTTAATTCACCTAGACGACCTTATTTAGTTTTTATTTGGAGTTACTATTTTAGATTTTATTAACTTGGGTTGTAATGATATTTCCATTTTATGACTTTTGGGTTAACTTATCTTTTGTTCCCTTTCATTTACTCTTAGAGAGTAAATGGGCGGTAATATCCTCCAAGTTTGAATAAAGGATTTTCTTAAAACTATACTTATTGGATTTTACACTTATTTAAATTTGGAGGGTGTTACACTTTTGCTCTCACATATCACTATTCAGTTCAGTTCAATTCAGTTCAGTTCAGTTCAAAGCACAAATGAACCCACGTTTTTTAGCCCATAAACTAATCAAATCGCGTCAAAACGGTTTTTGATGCAATTTTGCGCGGTCCGACCCAATCATTAATTTTATTACTAAATATATTATTATATTATTAAATCTAATTATTAAAATAGTAATATTAATTTACTTCTTATATATTATTGTTATTATATAATCATCATCAAGTATTAATATATTAATACAAATAATATAAAATAAGTATTATTAATTATCATTAATTATAATTATTAATAATAACAATTTATGATTATTAATATTATTTATTCATAACTATCATTTAAAAATATCCAAAATACTATTAATATTCATTATTATTACTTATCGTTATAATAATTATTTAATATGCATGTTATTATTTTTTAAATATTATTTATATATTTATTACATTCAATTTAATTCAATTCAGTTCAGTTCAACTCAGCTCAGTTCAGTTCAACTGTTTTATGCCGAAGAGAACAGGCCCTAAGTTAGTACAAAATGAATTATCAAGCGAACGTAAGTTATATCATGAGTCTTGTTGTTATCTTGTACACTCTATACAACATACATGACAAAAATAGCTAAGTCAAAGGCTTTATATTAGATGATAGAAAGCATTTATCATACTATGTTATCAGCAAGTTTAGCTTTTGTATTTGTATACCAGTGGTTTCAATTTTTATGAGCCGTAACTTGTGAGGCATGGCAAGTTGGTTATGAAGAATGATTTGGAATTTTCTGTACAACATAATTATATAAACCCCTTCTCATTTTATTATTTTATTGACAATTAAAGAATGAAACTCCTTCGAAACTTTCATCTAAATCTCAACCCTATGTGCTGATGTGCATTTAATATTTCTTCAACATACTCCTCATATAATTATATATAGCACCAGAATGAAGTTTTTCTTTTAATTAATCATATATTGAATACTTTCCGATCACCCTTTTGTAACATCATTCAGTTTGCGCCATCTGATGCCCCCTAAGTAACTACTACTGCTGGGGGTTCTCGACTCTCCCTGTTGTCGGACCAAGTATTGTTGCTGCTGTTTTGCCGTTCTACTATTGGTTGATTATGCATTATTTTATTTTTTTGAAGGGAAGCGTTATTTTTTTTTTTAATATTGGTTGAATTATAATAATCGGTTATAATAAGATTTGATTTGTTTCCTTAATTGATAAAAGCTTGATTAATTTCCTTAGTTATTGTAATTGATTTTTTTACACTATTTGTTGCACAATGCACTCGGTGAAGGATGAAGGGTGATTAGAATGTTCAACATTAGAAAAACATTTGTGCCACGTGGCATAAGCAAAGAGAAAGCTGGAAAGTTTAGGGTGAAGGAGAGCAGAGGAAGCTTCATGTCTTGCCACGTAGGCTGAAGTTTTCTTGCTTTAATATTATATATGATAAAAATAACCCAAACCAACCCATCACGATTCATTTGGATGGAATTTCCATCACGCATCATGTGGATAAAAAAAAACTACTCTTATCTAAATCAAAGAATTACTGTCACAATTTTTCACTAACAAACCACTTTTCACCAATTATGTAAAAAAAAGTATATTGCAAGTTAAATTAGAATAATATTTATATGAAAAGAACACTACATAATTAATTAATAAAGGAACATATTACTTCCTTAAGAAAAATGATAATTTGTGAAAACAAAATTTTTATGTACTATTTTATTGTGGGAAACAATCTTTTATAATTTTCCTCACAACTTAAAACTTTACAACATTTTTTATTTTTTTGCGAGATATCAAAAACTATTATAAATTACAAAAATGAATAAAACAAAAAAAAAGAACATGATGATATCTAGTAAAGAACATCATACTGATTATAAAAGAACATGCGCATATAAGACTTGATAAACAAAAAACTATTCAAAATCACAAAAATGAATAACAACATAAAAAGAACATGAAAGTATCTAGCGAAAATTAATTATTCAAAATTTATGGGTTTTAATTTAATAGGTGATGTTCTTTTCAATATTATTTCCAAAGATTTCCATGCGTTTTATATATAGAGGAATGTCGTTTGATACCGGGTGCACCTACATCACTGTGCACCTGGGTCCATAGTCGATGCATTGGGATTAGACCTCTTTTTTTTTTTAACAAGCGGATTAGACCTCATTGAGACTATGTTCAAAAAATAATTTTTGGTGATAGTATTATAAAAGGTAGTATATTTATTGGAAATAATTGCCGACGAGCATATGATATCCTATCGCATGGGATCTGGAGTGTCATGACTCATGAGGGCAGATGCCTTTTGGTGTTACTAACTTTAGCAAGGCCTGACTAACTTATAAATAATTTTCAATATTAAATTACTCAAAATAGGTACTTAGCAAAAGTAAACTAGAGGTAATTAAGATTAGCCCGACCCATAGGCTCGACTCGATTTTGGGCGGGTTATGGGTATGTTTTTTCGGCCCAGTCCGGCCTGATTTTTTTGGTTAAAAAAGGTCAAGCTGCAAGCAACCTACATTTGGAAAAATAGGCCAAATTTTTGTGCGGCCCAAAATACTGGTGCGGATTTTTTGCCCGAAAACGGGCCACTTTTTTTTACCAAAGTCCGGCCCGGCCAATGATCACCTTTAAAGTAAATAAAAGGAGAATAACAAAATATAAGAGAAACGCTTTATATTAAACTAGATTCAAGGACATGCACAAACAAAATGATAAGTTTAGGTTGGACGGTTGTAAGAAGTCATGGTGGAAGACAATAATCGTAAACACATAATTGTATCTCCCCAATTTACTACCCAATGATGAAAGATACCATCATCCTAATTGGTCAGGTTCAAAGGAGAGTAATCCAAAGAGCTAAGCCCAAAATCATTTTAAGAACCTAAAGTCTACTTATTTGTTCCAAGTCCAATTTTAAAGGCCCAATTAATCATTCGTGATAATTAATTGTATTTTTCCAGTCTACTCGAAAAGCCCAACTATTTATTCTTGATAATTCATTGTATTTGCGATATTTATTTTCTAAATTAAAAGTTGTTATGCAAAATCAAATTTTATCCTTTCGATAATTGTTTTTCGAAGTGAAATGATAATATGTAATCAAAGATAAAATAAATCTTTTAATTTTGGATAACAAATTAAACTCGGTTATGCATTGCGCGATGCGTAGTCTAATGTGTCATGTGCACCAGGTTGTGCACGCGTGACATCGAGACAATAAGCAAAACTCAGACACGTAACGGTCAATGCATGTCACGCATCACTAATGTGTGCATACTGCACAACACGGATCTTATCTTGTTTTCCCGATTTTCCTTATAAATAGACCTTGTTCCATTCAAGTTTTCACACGCAAATACCTCTTCAAACGACTTCAAATGCTTCAAACATATATCCAAAAATCTTCAATATTCATTCAATCTTCATTCAAGCTTTAAGATTGCTCCTCCTGCTAAACGTTATACAAGATCTAGTTTGTACTCCCTCCGTTTCCTAAAGATCTTCCTTGTTACTGTTCCGACAGATACCAAGGAGGATCCATTTGTGTGGAGTGTGGGGTGGGTAAAGTAGAAGAGAGAAAGGGGTTAAGATAAATAAACAAATAAAAAAGGGCAAAAGTAGGAGAGAGAAAGGGAGTAAAATTGAATTAATAATGTAATGGTGGACCATATGATAGGGACATGAGAGGGTAAAAAGAGAGAAAAAATTCCAAATAAGGAATAAAGTAAAAGAGGGAAGATCTTTTGGAAACGCACTTAAACGGAAAGAGGGAATATCTTTAGGAAACGGAGGGAGTATATACATTACCTACTATATGATTCACCTCTTCTAGTGAGTTATCATATATTGAATATAATCGTGATATATTGATCTTTGAATAAGAATCATTATTACTCGTAATGAAAAGCCTCATAATTGTTTGAATACTAAGACTAACAATTGGTATCAGAGCCTAGTTCCTCCAAAATCAGTTAACACTGAGGAGCTAGTTCCTGGAAACGATGAACACATCAGGAGAAAGATTGGAAGAAGGTTACTCAACTCAGCGTCCACCCATGTTTAATGGCAAGTATTATCCATACTGGAAGAACCGTATGAAATTTTTTATCAAGGCCGAAAATTATCAAGCTTGGAGAGTAATAGAGATTGGTGACTTCGAAGTCACAGAGAAAAATGAAAAAAGTGAAGAAATCCCCAAGCCTCTCTCTAAATATGATAAAGATGACTTCGACAAGATGGAGATGAATAACTTGGCCAAAAAGATTCTCCACTGTGGTCTTGGTCCCCATGAACACAATCGAATCATGGGATGCAAATCAGCCAAGCAAATGTGGGAACTTCTTCAAGTTACTCACGAAGGAACAAACGAAGTCAAGAGATCAAAGATTGACATGTTCATGCACAAATATGAGCTATTACAAATGAAGCCTAAGGAGTCTGTTCAGGAGATGCTCACAAGGTTCTCCAACATCATTAATGAACTTGAATCTCTAGGAAAGATCATCACTCCGGAGGAACAAGTACGAAAAGTTCTACGAAGTCTTCCTCAGGATGAAAAATGGATGGCAAAGGTCACTGCCCTGCTTGAAACAAAAGATTTCACCACATTCAATATCGAGCAACTTTCCGGTTCCTTGTTGACTCACGAAATTCATCTAGGAACTCATGAAGTTGACTCTAATAGGCCTAAGGCTTTGGCTCTCAAGTCCGATGATCTGCAGGATTCAGAAACTGATGATCGATGAAGAGGTAGCACTGATCATAAAAAGATTCAAAAAGTTCTTCAACAAAAATTACAAAGGAAAGAACTTGAAAAAGCCAGGGAAGCTAAGTTGTCACAAGCGTGGAAGTTGGGATCACTTTATAAAGGAATGCCCTTTCTGGGAAAATGAAAAGAGCAAAGGAAAATACAAGGAGAAGGGAAAGGAATAGCAAAAACCTTTCTCAAAAGTTGATATGAGAAGAGCCAAGGTTGTTGCCTGGGGAGAATCGGATTCAGACGAGGAGCAGGAACCCTAGGAAAAAAAAGGAAGGGATGCGCTTTTTATATAAGTGCAGCCCTATAAATGAAGGGATGCGCTTTTCTACAAAAGCGCAGCCCTACAGAACAGAAGGGCTGCGCTTTTGTAGAAAAGCGCGACCCTTCAGTTAGTAGGGCTGCATTTTTTTTCTACTTTATAGGGCTGCGCTTTTTTAAACAGGCGCAGCCCTATTGGGCCTTAAATAAAGCCCGCTAAACTCATACACGGTTGAAGGCTTTTCATCTCCTCACAAGAAAACCCTCATACACTTTACTCCTTTCTCATCTTCACGCCTCTCATCCTCACGCCTCCTCACAAAAAAAAACCCTCTTTCTCTCAGTTCACAGAACAGAAGGGCTCCTCTCATTCTCTCTTTCTCTCTCCTCCATTCAACCCTCTTTCTCCCAGGTATACTAAACGTCCACGAGAGCCCTTCTGTTCGAGTAATGATCGAGTAATATAACGCACTACTTACTCTTACTACTACATCAAATCTTACATTCAACAAAAAAATATAAACACAAGAAGAAATATTTACTTTTGCAAAGATGAACAACACAAGAACTTGGGTTGTAGCAACAAGTTTGGCTGCAATTGAGGGTCTTAAAGATCAAGGATTTGCGAGGTGGAATTATTACCCAATCAAGTCTATTCAACAACATGTTAAGAACAATGTTAGATCGTATTTTGTAAACCACGAGAGCAACACAGCAACAACAACCATGAGAGCAACAACTTCAGATCTATAATTTTAGGTTTCATTTTTCATTTTCGTTTTTTTTTTTCATTTTTTGTTCTTTTTCAGATTAGTTTTTTTAGGGTTTTTTTTTTTAATTTTCGTTAATGTTCAGATTAGTTCATTTTCAGATCTATAATTTTAGGGTCATTTTTTCATTTTTTTATTCATTTTTGTTAACTTCTGTTTTTGTTTTTGTTCTTTTTTCTTCTATTTTGTTCGTTTTTTTTTTTCTGGAATTATTTAATTTCTAGAATTATTTAATTTCAGTTGTAATTACATTATTTTGGTTGTATGATACTTATCAGAATCAATAAAAATCTAAATTTTAATTCTGGAATTGCATTTACACGCCTGTTGTTGATGTTGCTTTATGAAACTATATGATTTCAATTTTTTTTTTGGTCTAAAAGGGTTGCGCTTTTTACCTAAAAACGCAGCCCTTCTCTTTTAGAAGGGTTGCGCTTTTACTAAAAAGCGCAGCCCTTCACTTGTAGAAGGGTTGTGCTTGTAAAGTGCAGCCCTACTTAAAAAGTGAAGGGCTGCTGTCCAAAAGCGCAACCCTTCTTCATTTTTCCACTAGTGAACAACCAGAAGAGAAGACAGCTCATTTATGTCTCATGGCAAAAACAGACGAGGAAGAAGACTTGCCAAACAACAAGGTACGCATAAATGTTATTGAAGAAGAATTAAAAGAACTTTCAAAGAATCAATTAATAAAACTACTTTTGGAAACTTTGGATGACTACAAGGCCATTTGTGTTAGAGAAGAAAATTTAGAAAAGCCTTAGAAGTCACCAAAGGACATTCAAATTGGTTTAAAACAGTAATGCAAACATTGAGGAAAGATTCTTTGAAGTCTTTATGAAAACGACTATTCGAGAAGCTTTTGAAAAGCTAAAAATGAAAATTATTTCTTGAATATGGAAATGGCTGAATTGAAATATTCGTTCTAGAAGGAACCAGTTCCTCTATAAATACCAGATCCGAGTTTTAAAAATTAAAATTCGAACATGAAAAGTTTTAAGTAAATATCTGGTACTTAAAGAGAAAATGGAATCTTCAAGAACGAAACTTCCTGATCCAGTGAGTTGGATACAAAAATATAAAAATGAAGGAAGAAGTGGGTTAGGTTTCAATCACAAGAAGAAAAACAAAATGAAAAAATATGTTGATCTTCCAAGCAGCCGAATATGCTCTTACTGTGGGAACAGTGGACACTAGTGTCTGACTGTTCCTCCAGAGAAGAACATATTGAAATGAACACCCACTTAGTTAAGCAAGTGTGGAAAGTTAAGAGAAATACTAGCCCGACAGAGGAACCCAAGTCAAACTGAGTTCCTACCACTGACTGATTGCTTTTGACACAGGCTAAAGTGAGGGGGAACAACTTGTGGTACTTCGATAGCGGTTGTTCTAAACACATGATAGGAGATAAAGAGAAATTTCTCTCGCTTTCAGCCTATGATGGAGGAACTGTGACTTTCGGAGACAATCTTACCGGTAACAATGTAGCAATGGGGAAGGTAGGAAAGTCTAAGTCACATTCCATAGACAATGTATTTTTGGTCGAGGGTTTAAAACACAATCTTCTTAGTATTTCTCAATTTTGGACAAAGGGAACAGTGTAAATTTTACTGATGAATGTTGGTAGTAAGTAATGCAGGAACAGGTACCAAAATTCTGAAGGAACAAGGAAAGGGAACACATACGTTGTTGATCTCAACCTTGTTCCTAGGAACAATCTAACTTGTTTAAGTGCCGTCGACAATGAACCACTTCTTTGGCATAAAAGATGTGGTCACGCAAGTATGACATTGCTCCAGAAGCTAAGTGGTAAGGACTTGGTGGTTGGATTACCAACTATCAAAGTCTCAAATCATGAAGTTTGTGGACCATGTGCAAAAGGTAAACAAGTTAGATCCTCGTTCAAATCAAAGAAAATGGTAAGTACACAAAGTCCTCTTGAATTGATTCATATGGACTTATGTGGCCCTGTTCGAATCCAAAGTCGATCTGGTAAGAGATATGTGCTTGTATAGTTGATGATTTTTCAAGATACACTTGGGTTATTTTTCTCATAGCAAAGATGAGACATTTGATGAATTTGTTAACTTTGCAAAAAGAACTCAAAGAATAAGTGGTTTTAAAATTAAGCACTTGCGTTCTGATCATGGTAAGGAGTTTGAAAACTCCAAATTTGATGAGTTTTGCAGAAACGAAGGTCTTGATCACAACTTCTCAGCTCCTAGAACTCCACAACAAAATGGCGTGGTAGAACGGAAGAATCGCACTTTGGAGGACATGGCAAGAACAATGATCATAGCAAGCAATCTTCCGAAGAATTTCTGGGCTGAAGCAGTGAATACGGCATGCTACATAATCAATAGAGTCATGCTAAGACCTATTGTCTTGAAGACCCCTTATGAGCTACTCAAAGGAAGAAAACCCAATATCTCATACTTTAGAATCTTTGGCTGTAAATGCTTTGTACATAACAATGGTAAAGACAATTTAGGAAAGTTTGATGCTAGAAGCGATGAGGCTGTTTTTATTGGATATGCTTTAAGTAGTAAGCATATAGAGTTTACAACAAACGAACAATGTGTGTTGAGGAAAGTGTCCATGTTATTTTTGTTGAAACTAACTCTCTACAGGAACCAAGTCATGAAAATGACTTTGAAATAGGACTGACTCGTATTGAGGAGTCAGTAGATGAGGAACTAACACCTACAGGAACCGACAAAAAGCATATTCTGAAGAAGAGATAGTGTTCCTGATCCTGTTATACAGGAGGAACAGGCACAGAAATTCATCCAGTAGAGAGACGAATGAAGTCTCCTAAGCTGGAGGAGCAGAGACAAGAGATTTGAACCAAGACCATGGAAACACTAAATCCCATCCATTGGATTTAATAGTAAGTGATATTGAAAAGGGAACTCAAACGAGATCCCAACTGAAAAATTTTGTGCTTTCCATGCCTTTTTGTCTATGACAGAACCACGAGATCACAATGATGCCCTACTGGAGTCTGACTGGATAAACGCCATGCAAGAGGAACTGAATGAGTTCCAGAGGAACAAGGTCTGGCATCTTGAGACCAAGCCTAAAAACCAAAAGGTGATTGGACTAAAATGGGTCTTCAGGAACAAGCTAGACGAACATGGAACAGTCATAAGAAACAAAGCCAGACTCGTAGCCAAAGGGTATAATCAACAAGAAGGTATTGACTTTGATGAAACCTTTGCTCCTGTAGCTAGAATAGAAGCAATAAGAATTTTGATTGCCTTTGCACATTCATGGGTTTTAGGTTGTACCAAATGGACGTCAAATGTGCCTTTTTAAATGGATATTTGATTGAAGACGTCTATGTGGAACAACCTCCTGGTTTTGAAAACCCGGATCTTCCAATCATGTCTATAAGCTAGATAAAGCTCTTTATGGGCTTAAGCAAGCTCCTAGATCATGGTATGAAAGACTTTCAAAATTATTACTTCATAATGATTTTATACGAGGAAAGTTGATAGGACCCTGTTCCTTCGATCCAAAGGAACAGACATCCTAGTGGTTCAGATTTATGTGGATGATATAATTTTTGGTGCAACTAACGAATCTCTTTGTAAAGAATTTGCTGAGTTAATGCGTAGTGAATTTGAAATGAGATGATGGGAGAATTAAACTTCTTTCTCGGTTTGCAAATCAAGCAAACTGAAAGGAACAATGATCCATCAACAAAAATACGTAAAGAGTTATTGAAAAAATATGGACTGGATCAAGCAAAAACAAACCATACTCCTATAGGAACAGGTACAAGGTTAGATGAGGATCAAAGTGGTAAGTCCGTAGATCAGAAACTCTATAGAGGTATGATTGGTTCCTTACTTTATCTAACTGCTAGTAGGCCTGATATATCCTTTAGTGTTGGTTTATGTGCAGATTCCAATCAAATCCTAAGGAATCTCATTTGACAGCCACCAAAAGGATTCTTAGATATTTGAAAGGAAGTAATGATCTTTGTTTGTTCTATCCTCGAAGTGACATATTTGATCTAGTAAGTTATTCCGATGCTGACTATGCTGGAGACTTGGTGAATCGCAAAAGCACTCGGGATTATCCAGTTCCTAGGATCAAGCTTGGTTTCTTGGAGCTCAAAGAACAAAAACACTGTTGCTCTTTCCACAACGAAGCTGAATACGTGGCAGCTGCTGCTGCTGCTCTAGGTATTATGGATCAAGCAACAGGTACGTGACTTTGGCATAAAATTTAAGTGTGTTCCTATATCTGTGTAATACTAGTGCATTTGCATTTCCAAGGATCCAGTTCATCACTCTAGAGTCAAGCATATTCACATTAGACATCATTTCCTAAAAGACAATGTAGAGAAGGGATTAGTCAAAGTTGATTTTTGTCCAACTGAAAATCAAATAGCTGACATATTGACTAAACCTCTATCTAGGGACAGGTTTGAAAAGATACGCTTGGAACTAGGAATGATAAAAATTGTTTAAATGTACACATGATGTTGATTCCCCCAAATTGTTTCTTACTAAGTATGTCCTGCAACTTCATGAATTAAATTATACACCTAGGGTCAAGTATAAGGACTCACATATGTCTTTGAATATTACCCTTAGTGTCCTTGCACATATTTGGTACGTATGTAGTTTGTAATTATGGAACATTTTATCATATGCAAGAGTAAATTTTTATTTTCTATTTTCTATTTTCCTCCAAATTTCCTTGTTTTCTTTCTTTTCACACCTTTCCGTCCAAAATTAAAAACATTAATCTGAATTATCCACAATTACGCGTTCAATTAATCTAAGTTAAATGAAGAAACTTCATTAATGCCTTCCAAAACCCATAAACCGTTTCATTAAACCTAACTCTCCATTTCTTTTCACACGAATCATGATTACTTTATAAACCCAACCTCACATCACTGACCCTCATAATTTCCCTCTCACATCAACTCATCTTTCTTTCTCTCTCCTTTCTCATCTTCAACCTCACTTCAAAACACTTTCACCATGTATTCCAAAACCCAAAATTCCGGTGATCCTGAAAATTTCCCAAGAAAGAAAACACCATCCCTGATGAAATAGTGCTCAAGAATCATCCAAGAATAAGCAGATTCTACCGGGTCAAAATCGGCATCTCTGCTCCTGTTTCTCTCTCTCCGAAAAAGAAGATTGAAAACGAGTTGAAAGCGACAAGAAAAGAGATTACAGTACCTACAAAGCGAGGTAAGAAAACAAATCTTCACAATTTCTTGTGGGCTTTTGTGTGATGTTGCATGGTGCAAAAAGTTCAAGTGGAATGAGTATTGAAATTTTAAAATTTCAAAATGGTTGAAAATTGTCAGTGTGATGAGGGTCTTTATGAAAAGAATGAAAGCATTTTGTTCTGGGTTTACATAACTGAGGGTGTTTGTGTGTCATGTAATGGGTCTGTGTTACATAACTGAGAAGAAACTGGGGAATGGTTTGATGTCCCAATGAGGGTTACAAGGATCATTAAGGGTAGGGCTAAGTGAACATAAATGGAGTTCAAATGCTCAAATTCTTGCTTTCTTTAACGGCAATTCTAATGCTTTATCTTTAGATCAAAAAGAATTGTCTCCATTTCATAAGTTGTATTCAGTTGTTTGGCGTTTCATTTTACCCCGTTCCTCAAAAGAACCCAGGCAAGTCTAATGGATCTTTCCATTATGTACTGCCTTGCCAAAAATATAAAAATCAACCTTCCCTCGATTATTTCACATCTCTCTCACTGCATTACCCATAACACCAAAGTGGGTTATGGAAATCTTCTCTCCTCTGTTTTCAAACAATGCAAAGTTAAACTGCCTGCCAGTCCCTCTTTTCTCTTGAGCCAGAAAATTATCTTACAAAAGAACTCTGACAGGCTTAGTTGAGGTTGGTAATGGGAAGATAGATTTTGAGAGAGAAGAAACTCCGTAAGGTTGAGTGGGTAGTAAGAGAAGTTGGATGAAGAGGGGTTCCAAGTGGGTCTGTAGGAAGAGTCAAAGGTTGGCTGGGTCCAAGTCTCTGAAGGAGCAGGATCAAGGTGAACACAGTTTTATTCACCTAGATCTGATCCAGTTCCTTCTACTGCTGTGGATTTTCCGTTACTTCTACAACTGGGCTAACAAGCTACTCCGGGAAATTCAGGACTCCTTGACCCTTCTACACCAGGATCAATGCCATTGAAGCACTGTCATGTTCTGGACTCTCAGCAGCAACAAAATGTTGCCATCAAGAATGCTGATATGGGATCAGGAACAAGGTGGATGGTGTGCTCTCCAAGATGATTATGTGGTCTCCTCTCTCTTCAAAGCCAAACCCTAACTTCTCTTAACTTTGGAACAATTGAACAAGTTTTTTTTGTGGCTGTAATTATTAAACAATCTCTTTTGGATTTCTTTCTTGTGTCCTTCTGAGACACATGAAGTACTTTTAATTTCTCTTATTTCTTACTTTTTTCTGCTTACTCTGCATATTAGCGTAATATTGTGTCTATAATGTTGCTTTCTGCATGCCTATTTTGTTTGTGTGTTTGGATGGCTAATATTATGAGATTATGTTTGAGCAACTTGCTTGCTGCCTAGACTGTTGACTCTCTAGTGCTGCAGGTACATTCCTTGGTTTTGATAATGACAAAGGGGGAAGAGATATAGTGTCTAATTTTTTTTTAATCTTAGTTCCTATGCATTTTTTCTCATCCCTGTTCCCAATCAAGTCTGATCCTGTTCCCAGTCTCAGTAGAGTTTACTTAAGTATAGTTTGTGTAGTTTATTTTGTTTTGTAGTTATAGTCTTTCTTTATATTTTTTTCAAAACATAAAAACATAAAAAATTTTTTAATTATTTGTCATAATAAAAAAGGGGGAATATTGTTATTTCATATTTTGATAATGACTAATAATTAAAGTTTATTTGATTTAGTTTATTATTAGTTTGTTTTAGTTTATTTGTTGAATTTATTTTGTGTGTTTAGATTTATTTCTGTTTGATTATTTTATTTTGTTAGATTTATTCTTTAGTTTTAATTAGTTTTTTATTTTAGACTTCACAAATAATATGTTAAATAACTTATGAAGATTGATTAGGAGTTTAATCAAGATTAAGTTGTTAAACTTATTTGTGAAATCGTTAATATTATGGAGGTAAAAAATTGATATATTAATGATTCCATAATATTTGTTTAGTTAGTTTGTGTGCAGCATTTTTGTTCCTATAAACGAGGAGCCGCCAAAACTAACCTAAGCAAGCGCCAAAATAGATGCGTTGAGGTAGTTCCTATAATTTAGGAACCACAACAACCAACCTATTTAAAGGCGTGTGAACGTGGAGTGCGCTGTTAAGTGGCGAGTGTAGAAGCCAACTAACCAACTGCCAACAGTAAAAATACAAGGACATATTATGGAGAAGTGGCTGAAGCTACGTGTGATATGGAGAAGATCTTGGAGAAGATCGTGGAGAAGAATCGAGAAGATGGTCCTACAAATAGTTTTTGTAACATCTTTTTAAGTATTTTCAGAATTTTATGTAATATTTTAGTGAAAGTAATTCGTTTTCTTCTTCTTAGAATTGATGTATTATAGATTGGGTTGAGTGAATCTAAGTCTGTAATCATTTTGAGAGAAAAAGAGAAAGAAGAAAGAAGAAAAGACTTTGAGTGAAGTCAAGGGAGAAGTCAACTGTTCAGGGGGAACAAGCTGACAGGGAACCAGTTCCTAGAGGAACAGAGTTGGTCCAAGTTTAGGTTGTACAAAAGAGAGTCTTTTGGCCTAAAGTTATTAAAGAGAATTGAGTCAAAATCCCTCGTGGTCAAGGTTTTTCTTCCTATTGGGCCTAGGAAGTTTTCCTTGTAAAAATCTCGTGTTCCTAGTTCTTTCTTATTCATGCATTATTCTTTCTTATTCAATCATTCTTTTATTTCTGCAAAAAGTTTGAAAATCTCTCCAACTACAATTCACCCCCCCTCTTATAGTTGTTTAAGTGTTCGTCCAAGACTAACACAACTTAAGATGGAGTCAATTATAACGTATAAAGGGATCTTTAGGAGAATGTTAAACATTATATGGATAAGAAACAAGTCGGATATGGCAGACAAGCCACCCTTTGTATGTAAGACCAATGAAAAGCATCATATGAAGGACAACATGTGGGATATAGAAGGTTACAATTCCATGCCTAATGATTATGATAGATTGGATTGTTATGATTGCAAGTTTGATCAAGAAATTCGATTTTTCTTCACAGTGACGAAATAGAAGGACAATGATGAAACAAAATTTCGTATTTAATGTAGTTGTTTTATTTATTATGAATAAGTATTTTTCTATTCAATAAATTATACTCCATCCGCTTCATTTTAATCTACACACTTACACTTTTCACGCATGTCAATGCAAAACTTTGAGGACATATATCTTTAGTTTTGTATTTGTGAAAATTATAAAAAAATACATATTAATAAAATACATATTATGATGAGTCTAACAAGATCCCACATGATTATATTTTTCATCCGCATATAAATCACAAATGATGGTCAAAGTGAAATTTGTGAATAGTGTAAAAAATATCAGAGTGTAACAAATAAAATGAAACGGAGGGAGTATAAACACTATTAATTTTTGTCTCTTTATCTATTGTTACGAGTTTCTTATTATTGCCATTTACTTTTATCCAATTTATTGTTCATACTTTATTAATTTAAGCAAAGTTGAATAGGTGGAAAAAAAAAATTATACATATAATGTACATTGTAAGCCTTAATTCCAACCACCAATCCTTACATAAACTAATGCTATCAAAGAAAATAATAAATATAGTCAAACACTCCCAACCATACACTTTAACTCCCAACTATGTATTTATTGTGAACAACTAACTTTTTAGGGTTTCATTGCAGTGGCCGAATTTTTTTTCTTCTACAAATTACCTCATGACCTTATTTCATTTACTTCACTTCAACTCTTTTGGTTCATTTTCTCTGTACAAATTATACCTTATATTTCTTAGTGGTCTTCGAATTTTTCTTTATTCTCCATGAATTCAAGAGTTCAAACACAACTTAAGAATTATGTGGAAGCAACTAAATCACTTTTAGAATCGTTTTCAAATTATGAGGAGAAGATTGCAGATATAACAAAAAGTTAGATAATTTAGATTCAAATGGACACTGTTGGTTAAATAGCTCAAATCATGCATGCACGTAACCAAATTGAGCTTGCATGTCAAGTTTCAGATGAAGTGGTCAGTGGTATACATGCATGTTTGAAGGATTAAGATGGTTAATTTATATATTATTACCCATTTTATGAAAGTGTTAGTCTTCTTATCCTATTTTTATTCTCTTTTGAATAAATAGGAATTATATTCGGCTATGTATTTCTCTTTTTATTAATGAATAAAAATGATAGTTTTTCATGTGTTGCAAGTTTTATATTAAATATTCGCTATGTAATTACATTTGCGTAATTCTGCAAAATTTTCTATATAAATATGCAAAAAACCAGGCATTAAGACCAATACATTCATTTTTTGAAAAAAAAACACAAAAGAGTGTTCCAGATGTTTATATTATTTTTTGAAAAAAATACATTCATTCTTATCCGCAAGTACTAAAATAATATATTATTTTTTATTTATTATGCAAAAACATAAAAATATGTAAAAAGTATTGTCCCATAATTATAACAAAATGTCTAGGTGCAGTTTGAAAAACAGTGAATTTTAAACCATTTGTAATAGTAGGAAACAAATCATTTCCTTAAAATTTGAATTAGATTGATTGGATCTTCTCCTATATTAGTTATTTATATCTTCTCCAAATCTTTTTCCATTTTTATAGCATGACTTATATATGAATAAGCTAAATGAGGTCGAAAGTGTCAAAGATGGTGGAGGTGATAAGGTGTAATCCTCCATACTATATATATATATATATATATATATATATATATATATATATAAACATAATTTAGTTTTAAATGATTTGAATATTTGACTATTTTAAAAGTCAAATGAAATTATTTTAAGGATTTAAGAAAGTAAAAATATTTTAATCAAGCATGCTTTGATAAATGTATTAAATACTAATTTGATTTGAAAAAGAAGTGTAAGCGGACATGAGGAACTTAAATTCTAAGTATATTAAGAAAGAGGAGTCATATTGATGATATAAGTTCTAATTTATTTATCCTGTTCATCACCAATTTTAATTGAGCCCAATCTCCTTTTTCGAAGCCCAAAAGGAAGCCTCCTTGTAAATTTCCTATTACCCAATTATTTTATCCCACACAAAGAATATTTTCTCTCTCCTCTTTCTCAAACCACACGGCATTCTCTCTCTCTCTCTCCTTCACGGTTTTCTTTTCTTTTCTCTCTTTCAAGTTCTTTCTTTCTTCTTCTTCAAGTAACGTTTCTTATTCAACAAGAAACATCACAAAGTCTTCAAAATCTCTAGGAATTGCATCGCTGCTGCTGCCATGGGTGTTCTTATTTTTGGCGCTCCTTTGTTCTTTTTTTTTTTCTTGTTGGTTAATTTCTTTTCTTCTTCCTCAATATTCCATTAAAGACTATGTTTTTATGCTTTCTTTTAATGTTAATCATGATTATTGATTTTAATTTACTATTTTAATAAATAATCTAGGTTCATATATATTATATATTATAAGAATAAAAATTCAGATTTGTTTATTATTGTTAGATTGAATTTTATCATTAAAGCATGGATTTTTAGGGTGTTAATTGCTAGAGAACCATAGTAGCATGTTGTATACTATGAGATTGGTTTAGATTATGAATTTAATCATGTCTACATATGTTTAAAGACGATTTTATGATTTTTAAAGTTGCTGAAATTTCAGAAAGAAGTTTATTAATGGAGTTTTGAGAATTTTAATTACTAGTATGGTAGTACTATGCTAGGAACTAAAAGTAATTGAAGTTTTGATAGTAAAATCAACTTTTGAATATGTTTAAAGGGGATTTTAAATATTTTAAAGTTGCTGTATTTTTATTTAAGAGTATTGATTTTAGTTTATATTGATTTCTAGGCGAAGAGTATTCTGTAGGAGACTTGTAAAGAATCAAAAATGGTCTGCCGACTAGTTTACACAAGGTACGTAAATACCTATATGCTATGTGATTAGTATCATGATTTAAAGAAGAAAAAGTTGTGGTATCATGTATATGAACTTATTAACTTCATATTTGATTTCTTGTATGATTGATTTTTACATGTTTTATGCCTGTGTGCAAGCATGTGATTTTGAGATTTATTATGAGTAAAGATTGTCATGTTTGTATGGATTTATTGATGCAAGCATGTGAATGGGAACTTTAATTATTAATTCACATGGGGGAATTAATATATGCTATAGAGATTGAATCATGTTATTCATGTGTTCCCTTACAAGTTTTATTTTCACTATCTTATGAGGATTGTGGGCCTTATTTGGTAAGTTGATAAGTTATGCCTTTTCAAAGGTAAGTTTGATTGTTGGCGAGGTTCAACAAATAAGAAAGTTTGAGATTAAAAGAAAGTAAATCTTGGGTTGTAAGTTGTGATCACTTAATAAATCCTAAGATAAAAGAAGTTCAGTTGTGCATGTTTGATTAGTAGTTTTGTGTTGCTTGTATGTGTGTCATAACAAGTAATAACTTGTAAAGAACGTAAAGCGTAACGAGGATATTTATAGACTTTAGACTGGTGCACATCTAGAGTTATTAGGAGTTAGAGTACATGGTGGTAGCCCATGACTTTTTCTGGGAGATGGATTGATCACTATCCCTATTTATATTTAGCAAAGGTTCCTCGATATAGCAGGTCAATCTGAAATGCGTTGTAGTGCTTAGTAGCACCCGTATTTCGTCTTCCTAGGTGAAGGCATTAGTAGATAAGACAACTTAGGTCCAATAACTATTCCATTTGAGTATTAAAAAGAAGTTTAGAGTTTAGTTCAAAAGTTATCTACAGAATATTATATGATTATATTATTATTTATCCCCGCATGTTATACTTAGTATCATGTTAGGAATGCTTATGTTTTAGTATGTAGTACTCAGCTTTGCTGATTACGTGCTTTGTTTGTGTTTATTATCATGACTTTGCCTTATTAATCATGTGATGACCCATTTTGGTGAGCAAATTCAGTGAAGTATTGACATTATAGATTCGCAAGATGTGCATCATTGGGAATCTGGAATGGAGAGAATGTGTAACTAGTATAGTTTATTTTTCTGCATGAGTAGGAAAATTAATTATTAAGTGTTTTTGAATAAGACTCATTTATATTTGTTGATTTTTAAATACTTATTTATTTATTTATTTATAATAAAAGGTTAAAGTTTAGTTATATGTTTTCCGCTGCAAAATTCTGAATAAGCCGATACGTTATCACACGGGCGTTAATACTTGGGTAATTCTCTACTTTTATATTATAAAGGTATTTCTAAAAAGTGAGAATTATTGGGGTGTTACAAAGTGGTATCTGGGAGCTTTAAGTTATTTTCAAAACTTTTGGGCGCCTAACTAACTTACTAGTTATTTGAAGAAACTTTTAGAATTGCTCCTACTTATTCATTTTGAAAAAAAAAAACTTATAGGAATATATTATATGATTTTTGAGGTCCGACAATGTTTTTTTAGGCAGACCAAATATTTATTTTTTTTCGAAATTTGGTTACAATTCGAAAATTTCGAAGTTCCGAAATTTTTTTAAGGATCGAAATTTTTTTTTCTCTCGACTTTTATAAGTCCGAATTTTTTTTGTATATATAGTTGGAATTTTTTTTAGATGCTTAATTATTATTATTTTATAAAGAGTGTCTGCATTATTTTTCATGCCTTCAAAGTTTTAATTATTGCATTGTGAGAATGGCTAGTATAGGAAGGGCATATAGAATAGAAATATTATATGCCTGCATTGAATAGTTAGTTCAGCATGATTATTATTTTTCTTCCCTGCTAACAATGCATTATTATTTTTCTTCCCTGCTAATGATACATTATTATTTTTCTTCCCTGCTAATGATGCATGATTATTTTTCTTCTCTGCAAGTGGACGAAATCATACTTGACGCCAACAAACCAGAGCAAACTTTCAAAATTGGAGTATCATTAGCCCCGGACGCCAGCAAAGCAAGGGCTTGCGATCACGTTTCACATCTACAACAAGCATTATTCGACGTCATTCAAGGGTATGGCATGAAACTCAGTCCTACTAAGTGTTCTTTTGGAGTGTCTGCAGGAAAGTTTCTAGGGTACTTTGTCACCTAATGTGTGGAATAGAAGCTAGCCCTGACCGGATAAGGGCCATCATAAACATCCAATCCCCGAGAAATATCAAAGAGGTGCAAAAACTTATTGGTCGCCTCTCTGCCTTGAATCGTTTCATCTCCAAATCCCCTGACAGGTGTCAACTATTCTACGACGTCCTGAAAAAGAACAAAGGTTTCGAGTGGAATGACCAACATGAACAGGCGTTACGAGAACTCAAACAATACCTAATGACGCCCCCATTATTATCTAAGCCGACAGGAGACGAACCTTTGCAACTTTATGTCGCTGTCAGCGAGTTATTAGTCAGTGTCGTTCTGGCTATAGAAGGTCTAGAGGGACAATTGCCTATTTACTATGTAAGTAAATCCTTCGTCAACGTCGAAACCAGGTATTCATCTTTAGGAAAACTTTTCTTGGCAATAGTTATTGCTTCTAAAAAATTAATACATTATTTTGAATCACATACAATTCATGTAAAGACTAACTATCATATTAAATCAATCTTTAGACGTCCAGAACTGACACGAAGAATGAGCAAGTGGGCCATAACTCTTAGTAGTTATGATATCACATATCAGCCACGAACGGCTATAAAACCACAAGCTTTAGCAAATTTATTGGCTGACTTCAGCCCACGGGTGGAAGTGTCGGCACAAAGAGTGGTAAGTATGCTCGATGTTAACACGGTTAATACTAAATGGTTGTTGCATGTAGATGGATCGTTGAATACTAAATGGTTGTTGCATGTAGATGGATACTAAATATTAGGTATACTGCTGAAGTCGCCACAATGGGACACTATAGCCCGAGCTATTAGTTATGATTTTAAAGCTACAAACAACGAAGCAGAGCCACCGACGTTGAAGCCTACAATGACTCATTGTTGATAGTTAGTTGTTTCTGTCTAGAAATTATGTGTGCTGATGTATTGAGAGACTTGATGTGGCCCTAAATAAGGTACGCCTGAGCTCCATTATCCGTACGTTGGAATCCTGCAAAAAATGGTTAGCCTACCCTCGGGGTGGTCCCGGGATCTCCCTTCCGACGCTCAAGTCAGTAAATGATTGAGGTAGAGAGAGAAAGTGATCAATGTAGAGAGAGATGCTTTGGGTTTTGTAGCTTAGAATTCCTTACCTTTTGGTAGATGAGACACCACTATTTATAGAGGATGAGACCTCCAATAAATGAGGGTATTTTAGTCAGCTCCAGCTGGTGAAAGATTGGCTTCCCTAGATTTAGGGATATTTTAGTAACTTTGCCATAGGTGGGATGGTCCAAGAAATGGGCCCAAACAATAAGGCCCACGCCAAGTAATCGGAGTGGAAATCACCGTTTTAGCGCGGTTGATTGGCAGAATAAGGTGATTGCATTTTTGCCGATATTGAGTGGGACCCATGAATTTTCATACCGGATCATTGTGGAGGAAATCTTCTAGCGATAGGATTAACCAATTCCGGGGGTAAGGGGGAAACACCCCTGAAGTTTTGCGAGCCTTGGCCGAGTAGCCGACTGAGTGACTCCCCTGGCCAAGCGGGTTCCCTAGCCGAGTGACTCCCCTGGCCGGGCGAGTGCCCTAGCCGAGCGACTCCCATGGCCGACTGGGTGCCCTGACCGAGCAACTCCCCTGGCAGAGCGACTACCCTGACCGACTAGGTGCCTTGGCCGAGCGACCCCGTGGCCAACTGGGCACCCTGGCCGAGTTAGTCCCCTGGCCAAGCGACTACCCATGTCGATAGGGTGTCTTGTCCAAGCGGATGTCATGGTCGACTGGCCGAGTGGGTGCCTTGGCCGAGTAGCCGAACGGGTGCCATGGTCGACTGGCTGAGCGGGTGCCCTAGCTGACTCGCTGAGCCGATGCCATGGCCGATTCGCCGACCCGGTGCACTGGCCGAGTAGGTCCTTTTGTCGACTGGCTTCTTGTGCCGAGCGACTCCTTTTTTTGAGCGGCTACATGTGCCGAGCGGATCAGACGCCACTCGGATAAGGGCTAATGAGTCCCATGTCGTCCGACTGGGTGCTAATGAAGTACTTAGCTTGAATTCGGCTATGTATGAGAGCGACTCGTCAAAGGAGAGGGGTTCTCCTAGTGGCCGAGTGGTTCGGACATCACTCGGATAAGAGGCTAATGAGCCCCATGTCGTCCGAGTTGGTGCTAATGAATTACGTAGCTTGAATTCGGCTAAGTATGAGATCGACTCGTCAAAGGAGAGGGGGTCTCATAGTGGCCAAGTGAGTCGGACGCTGCTCGGATGAGGGGCTAATGAGTCACATGTTATCCGAGTGGGTACCAATAAAGTACTTAGCTTGAATTTGGCTAAGTATGAGAGGGAATCGTTAGAGGATTTGGGTCATGTAGTGGCCGAGTGGGTCGGACGCCGCTCGGATGAGGTGCTAATGAACCCCATGTTGTTCGAGTGGGTGCCAATGACGTACTTAGCTTGAATTTGGCTAAGTATGAGAGCGACTCGTCAAAGGAGAGGGGGTCTCCTAGTGGCCAAGTGGGTCGGACGCTACTTGGATGAGGGGCTAATGAGCCCCGTGTTGTTCGAGTGGGTACCAATGAAATACTTAGCTTTAATTTGCCAAGTATGAGAGGGACTCGTCAGAGGAAATGGGGTCTTCTAGTGGCTGAGTGGGTCGGACACCGCTTGGATGAGGTGCTAATGAACCCCATGTTGTCCGAGTGGATGACAACGAAGTACTCAGCTTTAATTTGGCTATGTATGAGAACGACTCGTCAAAGAAGAGGGGGTCTCCTAGTGGCCGAGTGGGTCGGACGCCGCTCGAATGAGGGGCTAATGAGCCTCATGCTGTCCGAGTGGGTGCCAATGAAGTAGTTATCTTGAATTTGGCTAAGTATGAGAGCGACTCGTCAAAGGAGAGGGGGCCTCCTAGTAGCCGAGTGGGTCGGACGCTGCTTGGATGAGGGGATAATGAGTCACATGTTGTCCGAGTGGGTGCCAATGAAGTACTTAGCTTGAATTTGGCTAAGTATGAGAGGGACTCGTTAGAGGATTGGGGGTCTTGTAGTGGCCGAGTGGGTCGGATGCCGCTCGGATGAGGTGCTAATGAAACCCATGTTGTTCGAGTGGGTGCCAATGACATACTTAGCTTGAATTTGGCTAAGTATGAGAGCGACTCGTCAAAGGAGCGGGGGTCTCCTAGTGGCCGAGTGGGTCGGACGCTGCTTGGATGAGGGGCTAATGAGCCCCATGTTGTGCGAGTGGGTACCAATGAAGTACTTAGCTTTAATTTGGCCAAGTATGAGAGGGACTCGTCAGAGGAGATGGGGTCTTCTAGTGGTTGAGTGGGTCGGACACCGCTCGGATGAGGTGCTAATGAACCCTATGTTGTCCCAGTGGATGACAACGAAATACTCAGCTTGAATTTGGCTAAGTATGAGAGCGACTAGTCAAAGAAGAGGGGGTCTCCTAGTGGCCGAGTGGGTCGGACGCCGCTCGAATGAGGGGCTAATGAGCCTCATGCTGTCCGAGTGGGTGCCAATGAAGTAGTTATCTTGAATTTGGCTAAGTATGAGAGCGACTCGTCAAAGGAGAGGGGGCCTCCTAGTAGCCGAGTGGGTCGGACGCTGCTTGGATGAGGGGATAATGAGTCACATGTTGTCCGAGTGGGTGCCAATGAAGTACTTAGCTTGAATTTGGCTAAGTATGAGAGGGACTCGTTAGAGGATTGGGGGTCTTGTAGTGGCCGAGTGGGTCGGATGCCGCTCGGATGAGGTGCTAATGAAACCCATGTTGTTCGAGTGGGTGCCAATGACATACTTAGCTTGAATTTGGCTAAGTATGAGAGCGACTCGTCAAAGGAGCGGGGGTCTCCTAGTGGCCGAGTGGGTCGGACGCTGCTTGGATGAGGGGTTAATGAGCCCCATGTTGTCCGAGTGGGTACCAATGAAGTACTTAGCTTTAATTTAGCCAAGTATGAGAGGGACTCGTTAGAGGAGATGGGGTCTTCTAGTGGCTGAGTGGGTCGGACACCGCTCGGATGAGGTGCTAATGAACCCCAAGTTGTCCGAGTGGATGACAACGAAGTACTCAGCTTGAATTTGGCTAAGTATGAGAGGGACTCGTCAAAGAAGAGGGGGTCTCCTAGTGGCCGAGTGGGTCGGCGCCGCTCGAATGAGGGGCTAATGAGCCTTATGCTGTCCGAGTGGGTGCCAATGAAGTAGTTATCTTGAATTTGGCTAAGTATGAGAGCAACTCGTTAAAGGAGAGGGGGCCTCCTAGTGGCGGAGTGGGTCGGACGCCGCTCCGATGAGGGGCTAATGAGCCCCATGTTGTCCGAGTGGGTATCAATGAAGTACTTAGCTTGAATTTGGCTAAGTATGAGACCGACTCGTCAAAGGAGATTGGGTCTCCTAGCGGCCGAGTGGGTTGGACGCCGCTTAGATGATGGCTAATGAGCCCCATGCTGTCCGAGTGGGTGCCAATGAGAAGTTTTCGTTGTATTGGGTGCTCGAGATGATCTCTATAAGAACCCACCAATTTGTGAAGATTGGATTAAGGTTGAGAAATTTTGTGAAAAGCTGGTAGTGTTCAGTACTATTACCCTTGATTTTTCTGCATCAAAATATCCAACGGCCAATATTTACTTTCCTAAAGTTTGTGCGCTTCGGTATACTTTAAATAATTGGGTTTCATCCCCTTATGATTATGTTAGAAAAATGGCAGAAGTAATGCTTGAAAAGTATAACAAATATTGGGATGTGTCAATAGTTTGTTGGGAGTTGCAACTATACTTGACCCTAGATATAAAATGGCTCTTATTCTTTTCCATTTTTCAAAATTTTATAATGGTCCTGAGGTTAATAGAGAAGTAAACAAAATTCAAGATCTTCTCAAGCAATTGGTGGATGAATACAGGTTCGGAGAATGAGAGATCCCAAGGTTCTAGTAACCGTACATTTGTTAGTACTAGTGGAGTGAGTGGGGATGTTTTAATGCAAGAATTTGCAGAATATTGAGAAAGATCAAAGTCAAATAAATAACAAATCAGATTTGGAGAAGTATTTAGGAGACCCTAATGTACCACTTGTTGCTGATTTTGATATTCTTAATTGGTGGAAGACTAACGGAAATTCATATCCAATTCTTCAAAGAATAGCAAGGGATATTTTGAGCATTCCTATTTCTACAGTCCCATCAGAATCTGCATTTAGCACAAGTGGACGTGTTCTAAGTCCTTATCATAGTCGTCTTCTACCAGAAACCATATAAGCTTTGATGTGTACTCAAAATTGGATATGGGCTGACATTAAAGGTAAAATTATTTCATTATATTATTTTTATGTATTGAATATATATGCTTACGAATTACTAATGGTTACTAATTAATGTTCTTATATCGAAGGTGAATTGAAAGAATTGGAGAATTCTAAATTAATAGAAGCGGTGGAAGATGAACGTGATGCAGAAACAACTGGAACATCTTGCCTTGATTGATTGACATATTTGATGACATTTTATAATGTATTTGAAGACACCTTTAATATGTCATAGAATATTTGCCTTCATTGATGTATTTTAACTTTTCTTTTACTATATTAAATTGTGATTTTGTGAAGCAGGCAATTGTAATGGAATAATGGCAGATTTTTTGCGGGGTGAAGTCGATATAACGCGAGTACGACGCGGGTGCAGGGCTGGAGCGGGGGTGGGTCTATAATTTCCCCCCGCGATGGGTGGTGGGGCGAGGATGGGGATGGAATCTTCCCCCGCAATATGTGGTGGTGTGGGGATGGGGATGAGAATTTTATGCGGGTGCGGGTGTGGGGGTACCATCCTCCGCACCCGCCCCGCCCAATTGTCATCCCAACAATGAAGTACTTAGCTTGCATTTGGCGAAGCATGAGACCGATTCGTCAAAGGAGAGGGGGTCTCCTAGTGGTGGAGTGGGTCGGACGCCGCTCGGATGAGGGGCTAATGAGCCTCATGATGTCCGAGTGGGTGCCAATGAAGTACTTAGCTTGAATTTAGCTAAGCATGAGACCAACTCGTCAAAGGAGAGGGGGTCTCCTAGTGCCGAGTGGGTCAGACGGGTCGGATGAGGGGGTAAAGATCCCCATACTGTCGGAGTGGGTGCCAATGAAGTACTTAGCTTTAATTTGGCTAAGCATGTGAGTGATGCTCCTCGAAATACTGAGGGATGTTTTTGACGCTCCTTGGCACGTTTGGGGCTTATGAGCCCTAAGTGCCCAAGGGAGGTCCTTACCGTTATTTCGGCTAAGTGTTTAAGTGACACTCCTCGAAATGCTGAGGGAGGTCATGGATGCTCCTCGAGATGCTGAGGGAGGTCCTTAGCCTTATTTTGGCTAAGTTAGTAGGATGCTCCTCTTATGACCGAGGAGGTGCCAATGAGTGAGCTTCCCGACTCGGGAGGGCTAGTGAGCCCCATGCTTCCTGAGGATGTCTTACGATGCTACTCAGATCCCGAGTAGGTCCAATTGTTGATACTTAGATGTATTTCAGCTAAGTTAGCCAGTTTTCAGCTAAGTTAGCTGGGGGGCTTCTCCATGATTGAATGTTGTTGGAGAAGTTCTTGACTTAGGGGACGACGAACATCATCGTACCTCCATCGAGGGTATTCATTGGACCAACTGAGAGATTCAAGCAATTAGCACCACGCTGGATGATCGGATAGGGCAGCCTTATTCCTTCCCAAGCGGTCGTCCAGCAGAAATTGAGACAGTCTTCTGGTCGGGGTGCTATGTCAGTCCCGGGAGGTGGGAGGGTTCAAGATTACGCCTTGTTTCTAGGTGCCTTGATGTGCGGAAGCCCCATATGTTATGTTTTCTGAGGACGTGCTAGGTGAGCCTCATGAGGGAACCGGAATGAAGTTTTCGAGTTGGTAAGATACATAATCCCCGAGTTTGGGAGGAGCCCCAAATTTCCTGATTGGACTCAACAATGTCCATTTGATGTTGCTAGTGGACTGAATTAGACTGATTTTTCGATTCTCCGAGTTGGCGCTCAAGTCTCTCGAGTTGGGTATTGAGATACTGAGCCAAATTTAGGCTAAGTGTTTAGCCCCCTAGCAAGGCCGACAAGGGTAATGCACCAACTTGGGGGGTAACGAGCTCTCCATAGTGATCCCCAAAAGTCTTCAAGATATTTACTTAGTTCTCCTCGACCGATCTGGGTGACGTAATGTTTTTGATAATGTAGCTTTGAAGCTGAGATAACTTTCGCCTTGGTTGAGTAGGCGTCTAAGGCCGAGTAAATACTCCGGTTGAGTGAGCACCCAGGGATGAGTGGGTACCTTGAATGAGTAGGTACCGTTGATGAGTCGGTGGCTTTGATGAGTAGGCACCTCTGGCTGAACTATACCATAAACTTGAAGGTGCCACTGTTTATTCTGGAGGGGTTTTGCGGTTTTGAGTCACCACACCCCTTGTTCGGATCAGTCTTCATGAGTTGTGTTCTTCGATACAAATTCTTCATGTTTCTTGAGAATCTTGAAGAGGCGTGAGTAGCTTGCTTGGCTAAGTTGCCCTTTGAAGGTTAACGCGATCCTTCCTTCTATTTAGGTCTTAGCCGATTAGGCTGAGCATCTCGGGAGGGACGAATGATATCTTTGTGACGAGTGGAAACTATACTTATCCGACTTTGTTGGAGAGTTAGTTAAAGACGAGCTACAATCAAGGTGACGTTTGTTCTAGTTATGGGTGGAAGTTCAACTGCTTATATTTGACGCATTGCCGCGGGATGACTGACTTCGCGGTGGATTCCTCATTAGGGTGGAATTATCATTAGGATAAAGGGATAGCACTGTAGGTGCCTATGGGATGCTTGAGCTCTCCGGAACGGTTGGCTTGGGAGTGTGTCTTCTTGGTTGGGATGAGGAGAGTTTTGCTGAGTAGCAATAAGGTAAATCTTGCTAAGTGGTGGCGAAGTAACTTCTTATACCCTCCCCACAGAAGGCGCCAAACTGTTTCTGTCAAGAAATTATGGTTGATGATGTATTGATAGACTTGATGTTGGCCCCAAGAAGGTATGCTTGAGCTCCGTTATACATACCTCGGAATCCTGCAAAACAAGGTTAGCCTACCCCGGGGGTGGTCCCGTGATCGCCCCTCCGACGCTCAAGTCAGTAAATGATTGAGGTAGAGAGAGAAAGTGATCAATGTAGAGAGAGATGCTCTGGGTTTTATAGCATAGAATTCCTTACCTTTTGATAGATGAGAGACCGCTATTTATAGAGGAGGAGACCTCCAATAAATGAGGGTATTTTAGTCAGCTCCAGCTGGTAGAGGATTGACTTCCCTAGATGTAGGGATATTCTAGTAACTTTGTCATAGGTGGGCTGGTCCAAGAAATGGGCCCAACCATTAGCCAAATAAAAGGAGAATTCGCTGCCAAAGACTCCAAAATGACGGCGTAGCTGGAATCAGTCCAGTCAAAGGTAACATCTTTTACAAGGTTTAACATTCCCCAGATTCCAAGGGATCAAAATACGCAGGCAGACGAATTGGCCAATATTGGCACGGCTATGAGGAAATCATGATTCAAGAACATACTTATAGTGCACTTAGCAGCGCCTGCGATTGATCGATCAGCAAATGACGTCACCGTCAACGAAATAATGACGGTGCCGTCCACCAGCTAGAAAGGGCCAATCACCTCATATCTCTAAGACAACATACTTCCAGACGACAAATTACAAGCCAGAAAGGTACGTTTGTTAATCTTCCATGTATACTCTGATTGACGGCGTACTTTTTCGTAAGTCCATTGCAGGACCTTATTTGCGTTGCCTTAAAGAGATGCACGGTGGGAGTTGCGGCAACCATTCCGGTGGACGTAGTTTATCCAACAGAACCATGAGAATGGGGTACTACTGGCCAACATTGAGACATGATGCCAATGAATACGCCAAGAAATGTGATGCCTGCCAGCGACATGCTGCCATGTCTCACAAACTAGCAGAAAAGCTACATCCAACTATTACCCAATGGCCCTTCATGAGATGGGGAATGGAGATCATCGGCAAATTGCCTGAAGCACCAGGGTAAAAGGTATTCGTGTTAGCGCTGACGGACTACTTCTCCAAATGGATTGAAGCTGATTCATTCACCCAGGTACGTGACAAATAAGTTATTACTTTTATTTGGAGAAACATAATTTGCAGATTCGACAATCCTTCAAATATACTATGCGACAACGGCTCTCAATTCATTTGTACACCCACACGCAAGTTCTTGGCAAAATGGCACATACAATTAAGCACTGCGACGCCAAGGTATCCATAGACCAACGGACAAGCTGGATCAAGTAATAAGTCAATCATCAAAGTTATTAAAAGGCATCTAAAAACAAACAAAGGTAAGCAGGAGGAGGATCTCCCGTTAATTCTTTGGGCGAAGAGGACCACTCCCAAGACAACGACGGGGCAGACGTCATTCTCTTTAGTATACAGCTGCGAAGCAAATCTACCCCCGAAAGTGCGGATTTTAACGGCAAGATATGGACTATTGACGCCGAAAAGAAATGAGGAGGAGCTGAGCCACGGCCTTGTTACCAGTGAAGAGTTGAGAAAAGTGGCACTGTACGATAGTGGCTCGAAGTTTCAGTAAGAATGTCAAAGCAAAAACATTTAAGGTAGGTAACTGGGTTCTTAGAGAAGTATTTCAAAATACTCCCTCCGTTTCCTAAAGATCTTCCCACATACTGTTCCTACAGATACCAAGGAAAATCAAGTTGTGTGGGGCATGGTGTGAGTAAAGTAGGAGAGAGAAAGGGGTTAAGATAAATAAACAAATAAAAAGTGGTTAAAGTAGGAGAGAGAAAGGGAGTAAAATGGAATTAATAATATAATGATGGACCATATGATATTGACATGAGAGGGTAAATAAAGAAATTTGTTTTGCCAAATAAGGAATAAAGCAAAAGAGAGAAGATCTTTTGGAAACACCCTTAAACGGAAAGAGGGAAGATCTTTAGGAAACGGAGGGAGTACTAAAGAACTCAATGCAGGTAAGTTCGCACCAGCCTGGAAAGGACCCATACCGTATTCATAAAGTGGTAGGTAAAGGCGCGTAGAGGTTGTGCACAAGGGAAGGTAAACGGGTCCAGTTGGAACGTCGTCCATCTCACACTAGTGGAAAAAACCTTATGACAAAACAAAACTAGTTTGGTTCTCTCAAAACCATATCAGTAAATCCACCAAATTATGGGTGCTAAATTTTGGGTCAATTAACTGATGCGGTTCGGGACGAAAACCGGATTTGTTTGGGCCATAACTGATCCGGTTCATCCCAACCAGATCAGTTATGGCCCAAACAGAACGGCCCAACGATAACATATCTCGCTTCACTTACCAGACCCATCTCCTCTCTCATTTCAACCTACTAGACCCTTCTCCTCTCACTCTCTCTCCTCAACATTCTAGTGCCTTTCATCTCCTCCTCTTTTCACCAACACTTACCAGACCCATACTTTCTCATTTCTTTGATTACTAATCACATAAACTAATTTACTCATATCTGCAATTGAATCCACTTCTTTCCATATATTTGATCGAATTAGGATTTTGTCGGAAGAAAAGATGATTGGCGAATTGCTCAATGTCAAGAAATGGGTGGTGTTCTACCCAATTTACATCAATTCGAAGAAAACGATAGCTGAAGGTCGTCGAACTAGTGCTAGCAAAGTTTGCGAAAATCCTACTTGCGATGAAATCGAAGATTGCTGTAAATTTCTCAATCTTCCCTACCATAAATAGGTATGCTTGTATTATAATTGTTCTTATATATCCTCGATTTTGCTGGTACTTTTGTTGATTTCGTCGAATTTTGCTAGTTGATGCATGTTTTTTATATATTTTTTGTAGGGTGAGAAAGCTTATCCAAGAGATTTTATGCAAAGAGGGAGCGTAAGAGTGTTGTTAAAAAAGAGAAGATGGGAGTTTATGTAATCTTGAGATTTCGTCGAGTAAGTTCATCTCTCTCTCTCTCTCTCTCTTCATCTCATCCTCTCTTCAACAACACCGCCATAAGCGAGGCGATTTCGTTTCGCTTTCCTTCTTTTTCGTTTTCTTCATTCTTCTCAACTGTCCTGCTGCTCTCTCCCTCCTCTCTTTCGATGTCTCTACTTGCACCAAGGTAACTCTTTTGCTTTTTCTTTTGTTTTCTGCCAATATATATTCAGCTATATGCTTTATGATGTTTTAGACTATGAATTATATTCGAGTTATCCAGTTATTTTTCTCAATTTTCCTACAGTAATCCATCAATTCGATGATTTACCAATTACTTGATGACTGCATTGTTGTTGGAGTTTGATTCATGACAAAATATGGGCCGAATTTTAGGTTTTTTACATTTCTCGTATGAAAAGGCCTAGGAAACCGGTTGAAAATGGCATAGGAAACCGGACTATAACACATCTCCATCTCACAGGTGTCCTAGGTTAAGAGACCGGTTATAATGCCTGGTTTCTTTGTTTATTTAGGAGACCGCTTGATAGGTAAAACCAGTCTCTTAGGTAAGTGTACATATACTGTGAAAAAAAGGTTAGGAGACCGGTTAATATTTATAACCAATCTCCTTACCTTACCCTTTGAAACCAGTTATTAACCACAACCGGTTTCTCAAGTGTATTACATGTTTTTTTAAATTAAAATGTTACAATATACATACATTATCTGCTCCTGTATTTGCGGTTCCTTGTATATACGCGTTTAAAAAATACAAATCTATAAATAACCACAATAATAATAATATTATGAAACAAAAATTCCTGCTTGCTTTATTAATAATATAAAAAATATTTGCTACATTTAATTTACATACAAAATCAATTTCACTAGTCTTAAAAATAAAATTTCTATAATCTAATGATATCTACAAAAATTAAAATTCTAACTTGAGCAAATAATATGTACAAATGAAACTTGGCCATTGTCTTCAATCTCCATCGTCTCATGTTTGATTGTTTAAATATTTCACCCACTTATCTCTTAGCTCGTCAATCATCTCTCGCGAATAAGTGCTAGGAATCCCAAAAAAGTACTGCAAAATAATTACAAAGAATTATAATTAGAACTAGTATCTCTATATTTATAACTTTCATATATACAAACTCGACAAGAAAAAATCAAAGCAAGAATAATCAAATTTCTAAACCATAATTGGATTTCTAAACGATTCCTAATTTTTAAGTTTCCAGTTTATGTTCTTTCAAAAAATAACAAAGTTTCTGGTTTATGAAATGTACATAGATTTAGTTATTTAAAACAGTTTTATCGAACAGGTTTTGTTTTCGCTATTTGAAAAATAAACAACAAAACCACCATAACAAAACCAGATGCAACCAGAAATAAGACTAACTTTTTCTTATCAATGTCCAGAATGTCTCTCTTTTCAGCCTTCTCTACAATCACCTGCATGAATTGGTAAACTAGGTGAGAATTACTGAGTCGATTGGCAATATATAAATTATGAAACACAAATACTGCCAATAACAATAGTCAATCAACAGTAAAGCATCTTACGGAATTCTATCAGGATATTTCTCCCCATGCGAGCTGCTTCTGCTCGTCTCTTTCTAAAAAAGTAAGAAAAACTTCAATTCACCAAACAAGAAAACAAATAGGGCTATAGCTCATAATTTTAACATTGCTTGAAGAAGCAATCATCTTCCATCTACATTAGAAAACTTGCACCACAAAACCAATCATGTACAGCAAGGTTATCGCCTTGATAAGAGTATTATACATAAAGCAAGTGTCAATGTGTCATACAACAAAATGAACAAATTCCACATAATATATATAAGAAAAACCTAGTTCATCAAATGAACAAGATGTTTAACTTCGATCGAAAATCTCATTCTCTTCCCTCTTCCCAAAGTTGGCTAGACTTGTCAATCTAATCATCAGTACCAAATGACATATACACAGCCTCATTCATTCCCTCTATAGCAAACAAAGGACCTCACTTCAAGAATTGGGCAATTTCAAGCTAATCTTATATAGTAGTTATCTTTTTCATCACTTCACCGGAACTAACAAAACCAAATGACCCAAATTTAACCTACATCAAATCTTAGGACTAGCAGCCATACGTCTGATGACTTGATGCTGCACACACACACCCAATCCCTTCCCCCCCCCCCCTCCCTTGCACATATCAACCACTAATACTCTACTCTCCCAATATTGATCAAGACTTGGACTGCGCTCAGGTGTTCATCTACTACGCTACTCGAAAGATAGCACATAATGCAAACTAAAAAACACCAACATTACCCCAATTATTGCAAGGAAACTCAAGGGTAAGAGAGGAGCCAAATCCACACACAACCTTATCCTTTAGATTACAACATACTTTTTTTTACATTGACCTGTAAATCGATTCACAACAACCCTAAACAAATCAAAATTCAATAAGCTACTTTAATTCAGTCCATCACAATCCAAAATCAAAGATAATTAACAAAAACAAATTTTCTCAACAATGATACACAAACAATTCGGCAGTGATCAATAGCGTAGAAAGAGGCTCAACAATCAATGTAAGAAGCAATGATCCTAAAAACAATATTGGAAGATTTGACAACCCTAACAATATAGCTCCTTCATCTCGCAATGGTAAAACCACAAAGTAAGCACTCAAAATCAGTTCATCAACAATTATAAATCCAAAATCAAGAACAGTCAAATTTAAATCATGAAAACAATCGTAATGAAGAAAACATTAATAAGTATATGAAAAAAATGCGAGAAATTGCATACGAAGAAGAAAGATGTGGCGGAGTGAAGAAGTGACGAGGTTTCATGAGGTTTGACATTGACGATTGTTTGAAAAAAACACCGATCCACCATTTTTGATCTTTCTCTCTCTCCTATATAATCTAGTCTAAGAATCTAACCTATATAAACTTATAAAAGTTGGAAAATATGAAATTAAATCAAAAAAAAAAAACAAAAACTTAACAACTTACTAGTTCGAATTAATGGAGGAAAACTTAAAAATGGGTCGGCGAAGTGCCGAAGTCGAACTTCGAACTTCGAATTGAAGGTGTCGGCAGTCGGCGTCTCTAGTTCGTCGGCGATTGACGGCGGTTTGAGACTGCTCGGTGGTCGATTTCGACTCTTCGAGTGACTGGAGATCTGGGAGGAGAGAGAATGAGATGGAGTAGAGAGGAGAGAGAAAAGAGAGAGGAGCGTGAGAGTATGAGAGGAGAGAGAAGAATGAACGTGTGCCTTATCCCCTGTGCGGTTCCAACGTTTTTTTTTTCAGCTAATTTTTTTAAAAAAAATTGGGGATGCAGTTGTGGTAGTTTTTTTATTATATTTGTTGCATCAAAAAGGAAAAACAATTTTAAAAGTAAATAGGATTATGTATAGAGCGTATATTACACTAGAGTATTAAATTGAAAAGATATTAAATTTTAAAATTCATATTTTTAGGAAACCGGTTCAAGTTAGAAGTAGTTTCCTATATATTCACAAGAAGAATATATACGTATAATAGTATATTATGTTGAAAAAAATTGAATTAAAAAAATAAAATATTTCAAGGAAACCGGTTTTACTTGGAAGCAGTCTCCTATTTCACAACAACTTTTTTTATTAGTCAAATAGTTAAACTTAAGAGACTGGTTTTAGATAATAAATGGTTTGCTACATTTAAGAAATGGGTTAGTAACCTCAACGGGTCTCCTATATATAGTCTCTTTGGCCATTTTCGTAGTAGTGTAGCTTTAGGATTTTATTACCTAATAAACCCTAGAGAGTAAAGAATCCCCCTTTTTCTGAAATTAGGTTGATAAATATCCTCTGTACTCACCAGGGTCGAGCTCAAATTATAATTTTTTCGAATTTTTCCATTGCATTTTTATTGCTTTGAGTTTTTCTTTAAGCAAGAAAAAGGCACCTGATTGTGAACTTCTATTGCTTTAATTTTTCTGTAGTGCTTGGAGTTTGATGTTCTTTGAATATAAAAAATAGGTCAGATAAAAAAAAGGTTGAGGGTTCTACTTGGTGAGACTTGATTGGTGGTGTTTTGAGGGATTTTGGTATGGTGCTCGTGATTTTGGCCTTGATTTCAGTTGCATTTGTTAGCTGCTAGGTTATATACAGAAATTTCAGTATTGCTCTGGTATACTTATTGCTTCATTTTCTACATTATACTGAGGATACTTAGATGTAATTTTCGTTTTAGACCTCTTAATATTCCAATATAAGCCCATGTACACTTAAAGAAGAATGCATCCCTATGTTTTGGTTGGTTTATGGCTAATAAGTTATAACTCTCTCTCTTCTTTTTCTTCTTTTTCTTCCTTTTCCTTGTAGAGTTTTCTTTATTTCTCTTGTATCACCCTGTATTTTCATACATGTTTAGTTATTTGTTATATTATTTTAGTTTATAAAAAATATATTTTTTAAAATGTCCTTTTATTCAACATATTTTATTTCCCACTTATTGACCTTACCTTAGAAGGGTCAAAAGTTAATTCTTAAATTAACTAGGTTAACTATCCAATACCTATCATATACTACTAGTATTATAAGGAGACTAGGAGAGAGAAAGTAGAAAAAAAGAAAGAAAGAAAAAAGAGAGAGAAGTAAAGAAAAGAAAAGAAAAGAAAAGGAGTATTCTGCTTCTTAATGTTATTTCCCTAGGAACACTACAAGAGGGGGGGTGAATTGTAGGTGTAGAAATAAACGTAACTTTTTGCGGAAATTAAAACTTAAACGAATAAACAAGCTAAAGGAACACAAGGGATTTTTACGAGGAAAAACTTCTTGGGCCCAACAAGAAGAAACAACCTCGACCACTAGGGATTTTAAACTCAACACTTTCACTAATTAGGCCAAACAACTCTGTTACAACCTAATTCTAACTCGAGCCCTACCTTGAGTTCCTAAACTCAAGTTCCTGAACCACTGTTCCCTTAACAGCAGTTCCTCTCAACTTCACTCGAAGTTTTCTCACACATACAAGCTTCACTCAAAGCCTTTCTCTTACAGAACTTCACTCAAAGTTCCCTTACCCCAAAAACCAAAATACAATTGATCGAAATAAGCTTAGTGGAATTAGAGTAAGAAGGCAAAGAACAAATGGCTATTATGAGAGAATGAAGGCACTGACACTTAATAAGTTAAACTCACTTAATTACTTAGTCAGACACAATTTGGAACTTATCTAGACTTCTATATTTATAGTGTTAATCATAAAGAACGTGGGAGTAATGTTAGAGTACACGTTTTAATCCATTTACCCATGATGTTCCTTCCCCTAAGGAACACGTTTTACATCATGTCCCATGATCCCATGAACTATAAATGAACGTGGATAAAATGCAGCCATTACTCCTAAATAATAGGAGTTCCTTCAACATTATCCGAAAATCAGTTTTTATAAACTCTTTTTATCTTTAAATCTGAATTTCTAATCTTTAAGAAAATAATATCTTTGAAATAAAATCTTTCTAACAACCGGATATTTATTTTCTTATTTTCCGAAAAATAAAATCTTTTCCAAAACAGATTTTCTTTTTTAAAACTGATTTTATCATTTGAAATTAGAAATAACTAATTTCCTATAATCTAGGCATGACTTACTCCATTATCTTTTAATCGTTACACTAAGTACACGCCTAAGTCTAGTTCCTTATATTATTCAGTTCCTTTAACATATTTACTAAGTGCCACTGAGTTTGTTCCTTACAGAGGAACAAACGCTTCATTCTCAAATATTCTGCCACAGTTCCTTACCATTCTTTCTTTGTTCCTTTACATTGGAACTAGAAAATAAAACGCCTAGCTTCTATTATTCTTGATCCAATGCTTGCTCCAGTATCAACATAGAAACTTCTTTACTTAGCCTTTGAAATCCTCTCTTGACTTCTTCATTGACTTTGTATTCTCCCAGTTCCTTGCATTGATACCTTATACACCATACACTTAAATAATTCATTAGTTCACTACTTAGTTTGTTCCTTTGTTTCTTTGTCATTATCAAAACTAGGGTTCAACACTTAATTTCTAAGACCACGGCCACCTTTTTGCTTGGTCAACTTTTGCTTCCATCACCATCAAAACTACAAACTTCTTCATCAAAGCTACTACTTTCATTATCAACCATCACCACACCGAGATCTTCACTCGTTTTGTGGACAATTTCGAAGAGGAGAAATAGGATTTTGGGGTGCAATTTTCGGGTCGAAAATCGGGTCAAGGAGACGAAATTTTGGGTCTTTTTACACTCTTCTACATTCCAATTACTTTATTAATCAAGTAACGTTCTTTCCCATGTTTTAATTTCAGTATGTGTTAATTTTTGTATTGGGTTAATTTTTCTGAATTTGGAGATTTTTTTAAATTAGGGTTCTTAAGTTAATTAAATTAGGGAAAATTTATGTTAGACCAAATTTATATAATTGATTAGTGATTGATGTTTATTTCCATTTGAATATCATGTTTTCGAGTTTAAATTACACCAAACATTAGCCTTAAGAGTTACTCTAAAGTTATTGTGATGAGGATTGTTGGTTAGTTGGCTTGTTTCAATTATTAATCTAATATCATTTATAAGTGTGGATTTATAGTTGTTGTGTGGTACTTGTGAGTGGCTATGTCTAATTTATGTTCTAAGCAACTAAAACATGTTCAATTGTTTTAATTCACTTTAATTACAGTGCACTGTGGACTTGCATTCCCGCCGAATAGAATGTCAAAGGGGGTTTGATATTGTGTTTTCTTCTTTAGTTACATCATCCAAAGCAAAGATGTTATTTGTTAACTTATAATCAAATCACTAGCTGGATTATATCATGGTCTTAATGAGAGTTTGATAGGAAGCTAAGAAAAAAGGGGGTACTGGTGATAGCAGTACAACATACTCACCTTTTTGCAGCTTGTTAGTGATTTAATTAGACTCGTTTAAGTTATATGATTTACCATTAAAGGACTATGGGTAAGCTTTAACTAGTTGTATAGTTATCCTTCATTGAGTTAAGTTGAGAAGTTTTCAGAATTAGTCCAAGCTCAGTAACTAGGTAATACCATTTTTTTGGTGAATTATGTGAAGTATTATCAAACGACTTATAGGACGCTATTATTATATTGTAGATTGCCGGTTCGTAGAAGAACCTTTGTGACTTAAGATTGAGATAAATTGACTGTGATTACTACTAAGGTAAGATTTCTTACTATGCTTGTACAGATGAGTTCAGAAATTATTTTACATTGCTTAGGAATTAATTTTAACAACGAGATTTTTTTATGAAGTTTATACTGTGAGATTTATATTGTTCTCGATATTTTTATTGAAAGAGTTGAGATATGTTTATGAGATTTATAATGGAAGGAGGAAGTTCCTCTATGTTACCAAGTGGAGATTTTGAAAGGAGGAAGTTCATCACCCTTACGAGGGTTTATAGAGTTTTATTGTGGGGTTGTCGGTAAGTGGTATTCCCCGAGTATGGAAAGTAGGTTGAGTTAACGGTGTCTCAACAATCTATTTAGTAGTTGGGAGTATGTTGATCAATACTCTTGCCAATTGTCTTCCTTCTCGGTTCGTTATCAAGTTAGGGGTATGCATACTAGGGACTTTGGTGTTTACCTTATCTAATGAGCCTAGCTAGCTCATTAGATTTATATCACTTCCTACTCACATATTCGAAAGGGTATATTTGAAAGTTTTACATAATGGTTTAGAAAGAAAGTAAAGTGGATTTGAATCATTCAAAGTTGTTTATTATATTCAAGTTGAATGTTGTACAAGAGAAATGAATTTTGTGGAATACTATGTATGTATTCCACCTACACATTGGATAGATCAAAAGTGTTAGTGATATGAAATCTTGCTCAGCCTTTTGGCTGATATTACATGTCTTCAATGTGCAGGGCTTGATGGTGACTAGCTTATATTGGGGTGAGAGCGTTGACTTTACCTAGATGTAGATTTATTGAAGTGAAGTATTCCGCTGCAATAGTTTAAAATTATGGGTTGTTATAGGAGTGTATTAATTAATCACATTTTCTTTTAGTTGTAATAGTTAATAATGGATTTATGTATTAGTAGTAATGTCTTTCGCCTTGCGGTTACTAAATGTTTAATAATCGCGGCATAACAGCTCTTGAAATGCCCATGTTTTGTACTCTGTTATGTTTTCTAAAGAAAATGGAAATTCGTGGTTGTTACATCTCTGCCTTTATTCTTTACCCTTTCTATATGTTCTCAGTGTCTTTTTGCTCTGTCTTGTGCTCAAACTCTTTCTTTTAGAGCAATCAATTGTTGGTTTTGATGACTTTCATGGATATAGTTGCTTTCTCTATCAGACCTCTAACTGCTTTATTTGCCTAATTCCTATATTTTGCATCTTCGCCTATAGAAAACGATTTTGGTATTCCTCCGGTTTTTTAGTGGAAGATTGTATTTTTTTTTTTTGAAAACGAAGAGTGTAACACCTCGACCCATACGGAGTCGAGTATATTGTCACCAATACGCATCCAGGGCCAACAACTGTCCTCAATAACCAACACAAGTTCTTCCGACGCATTTTATCCTCACTCATGCGCACCCTGAGAAACTTCCCAGGAGGTCACCCATCCCTAGACTACTCCCAGCCAAGCACGCTTAACTGTGGAGTAACTAAGGAAATAAGCTCCCTAAAAGAAAGATGCATCTTGTTGGAATGAGTAGCCTGCTAAATCCCTTTAAAGCAATCATGAGGGGTATTACATACACCCATTTGAGAACAGCAACGCCCTCGTTGCGCCTGAGGACTCCACATATTCGGCCACAAAGACCTGTGGGTCGCCCCAGCCTGGAAACTGATCACCGGAAACTCCAGATATTCGGTCTAACGACCTCTGGGTCGTTCCATATGACAATGCATCCCCAGAATCCTCCCCCACTAGGCGCTTGAGGACTCCTAATATTCGGCCTGACGGCCTTAGGGTCGCCCCAACACGCGGTCGCAGGGTTGCTCTGATACCATTTGTAACACCCCAACCCATACGGAGTCGAGTATATTGTCACCAATACGCATCCAGGGCCAACAACTGTCCTCAATAACCAACACAAGTTCTTCCGACGCATTTTGTCCTCACTCATGCGCACCCTGAGAAACTTCCCAGGAGGTCACCTATCCCTAGACTACTCCAAGCCAAGCACGCTTAACTGTGGAGTAACTAAGGAAATAAGCTCCCTAAAAGAAAGATGCATCTTGTTGGAATGAGTAGCCTGCTAAATCCCTTTAAAACAATCATGAGGGGTATTACAAAGAGCCTTTATGCTTTCACTAGCTTTAATTTTGCTGCATCCTACTTGATATAGTTGCTAAATCTAAGTGTTCTATTAAGGGATGTCTTTTCGTCGAGACCCAAAACTTTGCGAAGTCTTCTCAATATTGGCTATGTCACTGACAAGGGCAAAGATTCTACCAGGCATCTTTAAGGTTCTCTTTTTTTTTTTTTTTACTCTCCTCATTTTGTCTTCTTGGTTTATGTTTCAAAAATCGAAACTATTAATTTGATGTTGGTTTGCCACTTGCCAGTAGCAGCAGCAGAGAAAGTGCTACAATGATGTATCTTGAAACCTCAGCTATGTGGTTCTTCTCCATGTATAATCAACTTATTAGCTAAGCCCAAGAATAGTTCATTTTTGGGTTTGCTTTGTTGTCATTAGGTTGTTGGCCTGTACATTTCGATTCTAATATATGAGTATGTTTTATATTTCTATTGCTTACTTACTATCCTTTTATTTTGACTTTCAAAGCTTAATACAGTTGTCACTAAGCTGTCTAAGCAATTCTCTGGTCTTACACTTGTTTTTTTCGACATTTACAATTCCGTCTATGATTTAGTGCAATCTTTCTGAAAATCTGGTAGGCACATCTATTACCACTACTACAATAAAGCCTAATGAGACCCCCTAAAATCTCATTTAGAGACCACATGAGAGGTGGTCTTTGATAAGTGTGTTTTTAACGCACTTTATGGACTTTATTTAAGCTCATTTTGACCCTCTTTCTCCCATTTCTTCCATCTTTCTTCTCCATTTCACCTCTCAATTTCATTCATTTGATCATTCTTGATCATAGTGATATTTTTCTAGATTTTCAGTCATTTTCTACCGAATTTCTAGTACATTTGCTTTCACCCTATTTTATATTCTTAATATAGGCGGAACTATCTAAGATGGATATGAGTTATAAAGTGTGCAAAATGAAGCAATGAAAATATAGCACGCATTGAGAATGGTGTGCTTGCACCATGCCCCATGTCCGCTAGCGCAAAGGAGCACATAGTGTCTTAAAATCTTGTATGGGGAACTTGAAATGGACACAACTTTCAAACCACAAATCGGATGAAGGTAATTCTAGTTATAAGTGAAAGGTCGTTTGGATATCTTTCCAGCGACTGGTCATAAGCTTGATTTATATATAAAACGAAGAAGTTATGCTCGTTTTAAGTTGAACTGTCCGACCAGATCAGAAGGTTCTTGTACGCCCGCTCCTGGTTTTGGTGCGCCCGCACCAGTCGAATCCGCAAAAGAAAAGATCTTGAGGCTGCTTAAAAACGAGGGTTTTGTTTGATGTTTGGAGGATGCTTTATTCTAGAGTTTAGAGAGTATTTTTTAGGGTTCATACTAGAGGGACAAATACTTGAGTTTTATTGAGATTTGAGAATTATTAATCATAGTTTGTGATTCCGATAACATTCAAGGTACTTTCATTCAATTTAATTTGAAGGTTCAGTTTTTATTTCATTCTTTTCGTGTTTGTTCTTGTTCTTTGTTATTCTTAGATCTTCATTCTCATAGTCTCATAATTGTGATTTCTATTAGTTTAATTATCTCTTAATCATGTTTAGTCTTAGATTAGTCATAGATTTTATGTTTAATTGCTTATAATCTATGATTAGTGAGTAGTTTCATATCTAGGGTTAGGGTGCATGAAATTATAAATTAGGGTTTTAAATATTTTTGTTGACGAGATTGTGATGTTCTAAAGAAGGTTATGCATTGATCTTGGTGTTTTGAAACCTTAGGATAGATATTGATCACATTTATACTTTGGTATTTTGAATTCAAATATTCTTGAATCAAATTTTGAACTCTTCTATCATCCCCAAGAATCAACTTAATTTCTAGGCCAAGATGTTGGGTAGAAATTAAGGGGATCCTTTATTAGGGGTTTTTCGAATTTATCGAATCTCTTAATCAATTGACTAAAGACCATTCGAGCGAGGATTTAGTTGATTGATTAAGTGATTATTCTCGAGTACCATTCGATAGAGGACTCGAGTATTTTAGAGGAAAACTAAACCTTGCATAATCAACTCTGTTACATCACAATCGCATTAACATTCATTGTCCGTTCTTTTCATACTAGTAACCTTAACTCTAGTGTCTTCCTATTTGATAATTTAACTCGTGTTATTTGCTAGTTCTAGTTTTTAGCTAATCATAGTTGTAATACCAAATCTTTTCAAACCCCCAAATACACTTCAATTGGGTAATTTAGACTTGATAGACTATAAGTAATCCATTTTCCCTGTGGATCGACCCTTGAGTTGCCCTTACTATTTTCTTAGTAATTGCTTTTAGGATTTAGAAATATTGTTTGGAAAGTGATTTTTGGTGTCTTAACGACACACTAAAAACCTCTTATCAGTCTTCAGCTCATAGGTCTCTGAGGATAAATAACCACTTATTGTGGGTGGTTTCTTAAGTTGATAAAAGAGACCACTTCCTTAAAATAAGTGGTTATATATGAATTTAAATAGGGAAAAAAAGGATAAGGCGCCACATTTTACAGATAGGTGGTCTTTTTATCTTACAAAGAAATCATTTTTAATATGTAGGTGGTCTTTTTAATCATTCCTTAAAAGACCACCTGAAAGGAAAAGGTGGTCTCTTTAACTTTTTTTAAAAAAAAAACTAAAATAGCAATATTTCAATATTATTATACGCGCTCTTCTCCAATCCGTTTCACCTGTTCCTAATTTACATATATATAGAACTCCTAGGCACTTGTATTGGGATAATTCATATGACTTTAGAATTGGAATATTGTTTCATTCATTCAATATCATTCACTAAAAAATCACATGCATATCAATATAATATTTAAAAGATTCCAAAAATTCAACTAAGTTATAAAAAAATAATAGAGCACCTAGGCTTGTTTCTTCCAATTCATGTGCACAAAAATAGAAGCACCTCCCTAATCTGCTCAAAAAGAAAATACACACATCCTAATTAAAATGGTCATTATCTTCCGATTCTTTTTCATCCACTTGTTTATATTCATCCACATATTTGATCCACAACTCTATGAGCTTATCAAGCTTATTTTGAGAAAATTCAGTTGTAACTCCGCCAAATTACTGCAAAGTATAAAACATTAAAAAGATAAACATATAAGCTGAATATGCTACAACAAAACAATTTATCTACCCATCTAGGCCTGATTCCATTTCTTCTCCTCCCTTATTCATTACACTCTTCCCCTTGGTGGCATCATGGTCTATTAGTTAGGGGAACTGTCAACAACTTTATTAGTTAGGAAACAAGATAGTATGTGATATGGATACTACATTGTCGATAATTCTAGATAACTTGGATACTCTATGTACAACTTATATATTCTTTACTTTAGTTAAGGAGAAGACACATAACGAACACTCGCCTTTAGTCCTCAGCATACACTCCTTAGTCCCTACTCATAATTCCAGTTTTCAACCCGAAACACCACAAATTTACAAATACATTCATAAATATAATATCAGTGTTCTTAAGAATGATACCTTATCAGGAATTGCTTGTCGCCTTTTCTCTACAATCTCGAGCATATATCGGCACACATATATCCAGTCATGAGATTCTTGGTGTTAACGAGGACACTTGTTCATAGATATAATAATACAATTAGTCATATATATATGGCTTAATGAGCTTCAATATGATGGATCATACTAATATAAAAAAAAAAATGACATAGTATGCCTCAGGTTTTTTCCACTTTATTACATATTCTAGGAAATTTCAATTCTCATATATTTTAGGTCAACTAAACAATCTCCAAACAAATACTTATGTTTTAAAAAGTCAAATTGCTATCACTCTGGTATTTCATTATTACTAGTACCTCCTATTATTACTTACTACTACTATTAATTATTTAATTCGCTTTAGATTAATAGTCATTGACTTTACTTTGCTGAGATAATAATAAAACTTTATCCTCTATACTTTATGTAGGTTTTGAGGAGGTAAGCAGTGGGTGTTGTGGTACAAGTTACCTGAAAACAACATACTTGTGTAATCTTGCATCGTATTTTTGTAAAGATGCATCCAAGTGTGTGTTTTGGGATTCCATCCACCCTAATACTGAGATGACTTACTACCTCGTTTTCAAGGCCCCTCGTCCAGTCATTGACTATATCATTAAAGACTGAAATCCTATTATATATTTCTGAATCATCTCTTTATGTATAAAAATGCATTCATCAATTGCACTACTTTCTGTATTTATACAAATCCTGCTGAAGCTATACAAGCTTTATCATATAGTGTTTTTGCTGACTATAGTGAGGTCAATGCTAATAAATGTCCAAATAGGATGCTTGATGAGCCATTAGGAGGTTATCAGAAGAATGTTAATTCATGCATATGCTCCTTGCCGAGGAAAGCTCACTCTGTAGCAAGAGGCAGTGCGGGCTAGCCAAAATGTAGTAGAAAGAACTCTTGGCATGATAAGGATAACATGCAAGCATCAGAACTCAAAGTAAGAAGAAATTGGGTGCAATTAGCATCCAGTGAATGCATGAATGAAAGAAGCTTCAAAGATCATATGAAGATAAATTTTGCAAAGAGAAGAAAGTTACATGGTGCCAAAGAGGCTGAAGTGGACGGTTTTTAAAAAAATATAGTTGCACCCATAACGGTTTATGATATACCTCTTTGTAACTTGAAGTAAAGAAGGATGCGTACATATATGTTTCATCCCCTGGCAACTTGAAATCTTCTAGCTTATATTATATAAATGATCATATCGTGAGTTGATCTATGGATGAAAAGGGTTACCAGACATGGCCTGCAGCCCTGCACATGTTGGTCTAGTTAGTTTAATAATGTATATGTTTGTATGTTCGCTTGCTTGCTGTCATGCATATTCATGCTTATTTTTCTGGTTGTTCTATTGGATGGTCTGACACTCTAGTCTTAGAGATAAAGGCCGTAAATTTCTAGTATGTTATATGCCTACATTTTCCGAAATCTTTCTGGTTGTTCTAGTATATGGGCTTCACTAGCCTGGTTAACTACCACCATCTGACTTCTCTCAAGCGCAGCCACTAGCGATGTTACTGGTGAAATGAAGACTATGTTATAGTCGTTTCCTAGTGCTAGCGTGAGTAATTGAGAATGGAAGACAACTTCTGACTTCATTTTCAAGAAGATAAGCTCAGAGCTCTGGCCAATCTTTGGCTAAACAGAAGCAGCTGACATCACCTACACCTCCTGTTTGGATCCTAATAATCTATGACAGTTGGTGCAGGTGAAAGTTGATAGGTGGGCTATTGGCTAACCAAAATTCAGCATGAGGAGGCAATACATGATACATAAAAGGTATACAATTATCTACTTACCACAGGAAAATATGAAAGATTTCCACGCAAACAACTAACTAACTAAGGGCCATCGAGAGAATAAGAAACAAACTACTGGCAATAAAGACAATGCTTCTGTGGTCACAAACTCATGGTAACATTGACAGACAAAATATTTAGTAAAGAACCCTAATTTGCATCATAATAGGATTAGCGATACTGACCAGACGATCGAACATAGGGATTGAACCAATTTGCAAATTTACTCTCTACTGATCTCAAACTAAAGGTGAATTCTGAAGCGAAGGCACAAGATGAAGCGAAGTGGTGAAATGTTTTGAACTCGATCTGAACTATTGCAATTTCTTTCATTAATATATTTAGAAGTTTTATTGGAATTATAGCCTAGAATTTTAGATTTTTTAATTATTTTATACTATCGCTACATTACGCTACCCCTAATCTAGAATCCTAGATCCGCCCCTGACAGTAAAGATAACTTTAATTGAATAAGATATTTGAATCATAATTTCAGGAATCATTTATAACAAAAATTCTACCTTGTGCGGTACCACTGTAAATCTATAAGGTAATGAAGTTTGGAACTCTAAGTGTTTTAGAAACATTGCTCATATTGAATTCTTGGTGTTAATTGATATTTAATTTCTCACAATCTTTGTACAAATTAATCAACAAGTAATCAAGTCATTTGTTGAATGTTTTCAAGATTATGATACCAATTATCATTACTAGCATTGCAAGGCAGCAACTAAGCAGCAATTAACAATAATTAACACACAAATTAAGCAATTATCTAAGCAAGCATCAAGCAGGCGTTTAGCGAGAAACCTCCAAGCTCAAATCAAGCATAAAAAAACAGCAATTAACACACAAATTGAATGACAAACTTAACTAAATCTCTAAAACAAAACCAATAAAACTGAATTCAAACTACCAAAAGAAACAAAAAAAATCACCTGACGTTTAGCAACAAGGCGGGCAGGCGGCAGGCGGGATGACAATACATCTTCCTCGGACCTGGCAACACCTAGATAAGACGCGAAGGAAGAAGCACATGCGAAGGAGTTCTTGAGGGGACTGGATATAAAGACTGAATTACATAGAAACAAGTGCATTTTCACAAAGATAGATAGTAAAGTATTAATATTCATCTTAGCTGCATTGCATACAGATATGACACAGCTAACATCATATCTTCACCATGAATTTACCTTCACTGTGAAGCTTAGAGGAGTGGTACTCACAGGCTCAAAATTGTAGTCCCGCGAAATAGTATCTGGGATCCTTGTTCTAATCTCCGCGTATATGCAAGCATCAGGTGAATCAACAGACCTGGGCAAATAAGATACAAATGCAAGAATCAAAGAATGAGATAGTTCGAACAGTCTAGATAGAAATGCTGGCACGTCAGCAAACTTTGAGCTCTCTAGAGTCTAGACTTTTTGGCAGAATTCAGAATTCAACAAAGAGAAGTCATTGTGGGTTAAATCTCAGTAACAACCACTTTTGTGTCATAAGCAACAACTCGATTCTTTCATATTGAGCTCCTTTTTTTCCCCATTTCCATCTGCAATCTGCAGCTGGACTTCAAACTAAAGGACAAGACTATAACCAATATATGAGATTTTATTGTGCCCAAATCCATGATGAACTCAAACTGCACAATATCACACCATTCACATATGTTTCACTTCCATATAAATGAACTTCTAATAGTACCTTCTCCTAATTAATCTGACATGACGCTACTTATATATCTTCAGCTTCATTCGTCTCATCCCAAAGTCAAAAACTCTCTTCCAAAAGTTCATCACCACTTCAAACCATAACCTGTGTCACTCGAAGTTGGGAGACTATCAAACGGATCACCACAATGACAATCCAACAACCAAATTCAGTCTATGTCCGGTCTTATTTGAAACGCTTAAGTCTCATATTCTACACAAAATGCAAAGCAACGGGGCCTACAAGTCTACAACTATGTAATGAAATTGGACAAGCACAGTGCTACACAAGGGATATAAAATGTAGTCATAATTGACAAAAAGCACCAAAGCAGCAATTAGGACATTTACTTGAGGCGAAAGAATTAATCATAAAAATCCTAAGTCTGTCTATGAAGAACCAAGACGAGAAAAAAATACCTTCAAACAACCTTCCAACATAGAAATTCGTTCTTCAAACTCCAATAACTGCAAAATCCCCACCCAAATTGAACGCACCAAATTAGTCCCAAAACATAAGAAGGAAAAAAAACAAAATGTTCGGGAAAAATTGAAGACGCTCAACCCAAGAGCTCCATAAGAGAAGAGAGATTCAGAGCACCATTATTCATGATTGAAAAACTCAATCATCCCACTCTCTTTCTAACTTTCTCTCTCTAAAAAATAACATCTCACAATCAATTCCCACTCATCTCCTTAACCATGAACCATTTTTCAATCATCCCAACTACTTTTTCCTCTCTCTCTTACTTTTTGACCCCACCCAACTACTTTTTCTCTCTCATCACCCAACCACCATCATACAATATTTTTATTATTTACTTTTTAATGATATGAATTAGTTAGCGTTTTATTATTAATTAATTTAATTAATAAATTTAAAATAATTTATTATTAATTAAAATAATTAATAAATTTAAAATTATAATTATCATTTTAATAATTAAGTTATCTGCATAATTAGCTTTTATTAATACGTAGCATATGTAATTAGCATTTTCATTAAGTAATTAAATACGAAATTAGTTAGCGTTTTTAATGATATGAGACACAAAATGCTACATTGGTGCGACAATTACAAACTTAAGAACGAAATACATAAAATGATACATTGGTGCGACAATTACAAACTTAATTAAGAAAAAAAGTACGTTAAACTTAACTCAAAACGAAAAACATAAAACTTAATTAAGAAAGAAATACATAAAATGCTCTTAATTAGCATTCCCACCAAATTTCTGCCATATATTAGCAACCAAATCACGTTTCAAGGAATGATGCACATGTTGATCTTCAATTGCATCTCTATTGGCCATGTACTGGTTGATATCTACGATCCGATCATGATAATATTCAAATTCGTCCCCATTATTACTTGTGTTGGAATTGAATTCGGTAGTATCTGCGTAGTGGGCATATGTATCTCGTTCATCTTCCACAATCATGTTGTGCATGATAATGCAAGACAACATGATGTCATTGAGAATTTCCTCATCCCATGCGAGGGATGGTTTACGAACAATAGCAAACCGAGATTGCAGCACCCCAAATGCTCTCTCTACATCTTTTCGAGCTCCTTCTTGGTGTTGAGCAAATAACTTGTCCTTGAGAGTATGAGGACATGTAACTGATTGAATGAATGTTGCCCAATTCGGATATATACCATCAGTGAGATAATAACCCTTATCATATTGGTTACCATTCACCGTAAACTGCACGGGGGTGCTCGACCTTCTAAAACATCCCTAAACACAGGAGATCGGTGAAGAACATTTAGGTCATTGCACGAACCTGGGATCCCGAAGAAAGAATGCCATATCCATAAGTCACGATCAGCAACAGCTTCAAGAACTAAAGTAGCAACACCACCTCTTCCTTGAAATTGTCCTTTCCATGCAGTCGGACAATTTTTCCATTCCCAATGCATACAATCTATGCTACCAACCATGCCCGGAAATCCACGATCTTCACCGAATCTGAGTAGTCTAGCCAAATCGTCTGGAGTAGGCCGTCTCAAGTACTCCGCACCAAATTTCTTGATGACCCCCTTCGTAAATTTCATCAATGCTATTCGAGCTGTACTTTCACTAATTCGCACATACTCGTCAAGCGAATCCGCCGCTACCCCGCGTAGGCAAGCATTCGAATAGCCGCTGTACACTTTTGTAGGGGCGATAAACCTAACTGACCCGTAGCATCTCTTTTTTGAGTGAACCATTCATCACTTGCAATGACATTATCCATAATCCGAACAAAGACATGTCGCTGCATTCGAAATCTTCGACGAAATAAACGAGCTGGATAGACTGGTTGATCAGCAAAGTAATCATTGAACAACCTTCTATGACCTTCCACCCTGCCTCGATTAGGACGTGAATGACCTGCTTCATTATCATCAGTCACTTTTGCTCTTCTATTCCTTGGTGTTGGAGTTACATTTGATATAAGAGTTGGAGCAAGTGGGTGAACAATATTGGTCAAGAAATCATCTATTTCTTGATCAATTATTGCTCGTGATGATCTTCTTTCATCAGAACTAGAGGAACTAGAGGAACTTGAACGAGAGAAGTTGAAGGGGTTCATTCTTGTGTTTAAGTTTGGTGTGAGAAAATGGTGAACAATATTATGTCTGGGTTTGGTGTGAGAAAATTGTGAAGAAGGATCCTTGAGTTATATAGCATAAAATAATGTAAAGGGGAAGTACAATAATGTAAAAAGTTGAACAATAATGCATAAATGCAGTACAATAATGTTAAAAGTAGTACAATAATACATAGAAGCAGTACAATAATGTTTAAAGCAGAACAATAATGTGAAAAGTAGTACAATAATACATAGAAGCAGTACAATAATGTTAAAAGCAGAACAATAATGTTAAAAGCAGTACAATAATGTTAAAAGCAGTACAATAATGTTAAAAGCAGAACAATAATGTAAAAAGCAGAACAATAATGTAAAAAGTAAAACAGTAGTGCTATCATCAGTACAATAATGTTGAAAGCTGAACAATAATGTAAAAAATAGTACAATCATGTAAAAAGTTGTATTCATATGTCAATTCATATAATAATTAACACAAGAATATTTTTAAACCTTTTTTTTATTAAGTGAACTTAAACATACAAATGTTAACTTTTACAGAAACTAAAAATTAAACTAAAACATAAACTAAAATTTAAACTAAAACATAAACTAAAATTTAAACTAAAACATAAACTAAAATTAAAACTAAAACATAAACTAAAATTAAAACTAAAACATAAACTAAAATTTAAACTAAAACAATAAACTAAAATTTAAACTAAAACATAAACTAACATTTAAACTAAATCACTAAAAAATTGGATTATTGGTCAACCATGTTGTTAATGTCTCAATCATACCCTCCTCAAATGTTGTTCGATTTTCCTTTGCATACATTGCTTGTAGCAAATCCATGTTCTTATGATACTCTTGCACTTGCTGCATCCTGGTTTGCAACGCTATTTTTGCCTCCTTTGCAGCAACCTTCCTTGCTTGAACCTCCATCTTTTTGTCTTCTCTCTCAATATCTACACTCCTACCCTCTGCATGGATCCGAAGCCTTTCACTGAATGTAGCAAAACACTCAATTGTCTGACCAGCCACCCCTTTGAGCTTAGCCTTCGCTTTCTTAGTACCATAGGGACGTGGGTCATCTTCACCTCCTTCAGCACTAGTAGGTGTCTCGGGCATTGAGTCGCTTCCATCAACTCTTGTCCTCTTACCGCTTCTCTCCGTTGCAGGTGAATCAACATTTTCTTGTTGATCTTTGGGGCGACCACGTTGACTATCCATTGATTTTATAACTATTGACCTCCATTTCCGAAACTTCCTCAACAATTTCCAAGCATGTTCGAGGATGAACCTACCATTTTTCCTACGATGCAATGCATGAGCTTCTCTCAGAACATCATCATCGTTTTGACCACTCTTCTTTCTTGCAAGAGCTTCATCGTAAAATGCAGCCCACCTTAAAACCCGTGGAGCAAGTCTACTCCAACGACCTTTCACCATATCAACATTTCTTGGAGCAATTTCTGTTGGGTTTGCTATTCTTCCTTCCTCGAAAGCTTCCCAAACTTTTCCCCAGAAGATATTTTTCTTTTGGTACGTCCCACTCACCTTATCAAGAGAAGTGTTCATAAATGCGGAGACCAGGAGTTCATCTTCAACTTGATCCCAAACCCTCTTAACAGAAGAACTTGTTTCTGGGATAGGTGGGTTTTGTGATTGAACGGGTTGTCTTTGCGGTGGTTGTTGAGATTGATTACCTGATAGTAATTGCGAAAATGATTGAGTTCCCTGAACAAACTTCATCATCATCAGAATCATCATCTTGATGGTATTGACCAAAACCATCACCACCTTCTTCGTATTCACCACCATCATCATCAACATCGTTGTAAGGAGATGCATCTTCTTGGTATTGAGAAAATCCATAATTAGGATCAACTTGACGATATGAAAGGTTGGCATTTTCAGATTGAGATTCATGGTAGAGGTTATCATATTGAGGAGAAGCATTTTGAGAATTTTCTCCCCTTTGATTGGTAATTATCTGAGAGGGTTGACGATATTTTGATTGATTTTGAGAAGGTTGGCGATAATTTGACTTATTTTGAGAGCTAATTAAGCGATTTTGTTGCCTAGGCATTTGATTTTTTGAGCGATTTTGGGTTGATTTCTTATATAATTAGGATGATTAGGATCCATAATTATAAGAATTTGAAAATAAAGAGCAATGGAAGAAGAGTTAGAACAAAGAGAAGAAATTAGTGAAGATGGAGAAAATTAAGTGTGCCCAAAATATAGCAAAATGGGTCTCTATTTATAGATCTCGAAAAAATAGAGCCGTTGGTATTTTTTTTTTTTTTTTTGATTTATATTTTTTAAAAATATAACCGTTGTAAAATTTACAACGGTTATATTTTAAAAAACCAATAGCAATCCGACACATGGCGTGCGTGACAAATGTCACGCTGCAGTTGGCGCTGACACGCGTGTCAGCTGCCAGCTGCAGCGTGTCAGCGTTGAATTTTTTTTTCCTCAACAAGCAGCAAAACGCTGCGTTTTGGGTTGAGCTGTTTCACAGCTCAACCCAAAACGCAGCGTTTTGCTGCTTGTTGAGGCAAAAAAAATTAGTGGAATGGTGACCAGGCAGTGGGTCCCACTCCCACGCCTGATCACCATTCCACTCACCCCATCCCCTTTTTTTGCCCCAATCAACCCCATTCAACCCATGATTGATTTTTCAATCATGATTAAGCCTCTTTTTTTCTCAATCATCCCATGAGATTTATTTCTCATTCATGGTTAATCAATTGACTAAAGACCATTCGAGCGAGGATTTAGTTGATTGATTAAGTGATTATTCTCGAGTACCATTCGATAGAGGACTCGAGTATTTTAGAGGAAAACTAAACCTTGCATAATCAACTCTGTTACATCACAATCGCATTAACATTCATTGTCCGTTCTTGTTCATACTAGTAACCTTAACTCTAGTGTCTTCCTATTTGATAATTTAACTCGTGTTATTTGCTAGTTCTAGTTTTTAGCTAATCATAGTTGTTATATACCAAATCTTTTCAAACCCCCAAATACACTTCAATTGGGTAATTTAGACTTGATAGACTATAAGTAATCCATTTTCCCTGTGGATCGACCCTTGAGTTGCCCTTACTATTTTCTTAGTAATTGCTTGTTAGGATTTAGAAATATTGTTTGGAAAGTGATTTTTGGTGTCTTAACGACACACTAAAAACCTCTTATCAGTCTTCAGCTCATAGGTCTCTGAGGATAAATAACCACTTATTGTGGGTGGTTTCTTAAGTTGATAAAAGAGACCACTTCCTTAAAATAAGTGGTTATATATGAATTTAAATAGGGAAAAAAAGGATAAGGCGCCACATTTTACAGATAGGTGGTCTTTTTATCTTACAAAGAAATCATTTTTAATATGTAGGTGGTCTTTTTAATCATTCCTTAAAAGACCACCTGAAAGGAAAAGGTGGTCTCTTTAACTTTTTTTAAAAAAAAAACTAAAATAGCAATATTTCAATATTATTATACGCGCTCTTCTCCAATCCGTTTCACCTGTTCCTAATTTACATATATATAGAACTCCTAGGCACTTGTATTGGGATAATTCATATGACTTTAGAATTGGAATATTGTTTCATTCATTCAATATCATTCACTAAAAAATCACATGCATATCAATATAATATTTAAAAGATTCCAAAAATTCAACTAAGTTATAAAAAAATAATAGAGCACCTAGGCTTGTTTCTTCCAATTCATGTGCACAAAAATAGAAGCACCTCCCTAATCTGCTCAAAAAGAAAATACACACATCCTAATTAAAATGGTCATTATCTTCCGATTCTTTTTCATCCACTTGTTTATATTCATCCACATATTTGATCCACAACTCTATGAGCTTATCAAGCTTATTTTGAGAAAATTCAGTTGTAACTCCGCCAAATTACTGCAAAGTATAAAACATTAAAAAGATAAACATATAAGCTGAATATGCTACAACAAAACAATTTATCTACCCATCTAGGCCTGATTCCATTTCTTCTCCTCCCTTATTCATTACACTCTTCCCCTTGGTGGCATCATGGTCTATTAGTTAGGGGAACTGTCAACAACTTTATTAGTTAGGAAACAAGATAGTATGTGATATGGATACTACATTGTCGATAATTCTAGATAACTTGGATACTCTATGTACAACTTATATATTCTTTACTTTAGTTAAGGAGAAGACACATAACGAACACTCGCCTTTAGTCCTCAGCATACACTCCTTAGTCCCTACTCATAATTCCAGTTTTCAACCCGAAACACCACAAATTTACAAATACATTCATAAATATAATATCAGTGTTCTTAAGAATGATACCTTATCAGGAATTGCTTGTCGCCTTTTCTCTACAATCTCGAGCATATGGCACACATATATCCAGTCATGAGATTCTTGGTGTTAACGAGGACACTTGTTCATAGATATAATAATACAATTAGTCATATATATATGGCTTAATGAGCTTCAATATGATGGATCATACTAATATAAAAAAAGAATGACATAGTATGCCTCAGGTTTTTTCCACTTTATTACATATTCTAGGAAATTTCAATTCTCATATATTTTAGGTCAACTAAACAATCTCCAAACAAATACTTATGTTTTAAAAAGTCAAATTGCTATCACTCTGGTATTTCATTATTACTAGTACCTCATTATTACTTACTACTACTATTAATTATTTAATTCGCTTTAGATTAATAGTCATTGACTTTACTTTGCTGAGATAATAATAAAACTTTATCCTCTATACTTTATGTAGGTTTTGAGGAGGTAAGCAGTGGGTGTTGTGGTACAAGTTACCTGAAAACAACATACTTGTGTAATCTTGCATCGTATTTTTGTAAAGATGCATCCAAGTGTGTGTTTTGGGATTCCATCCACCCTAATACTGAGATGACTTACTACCTCGTTTTCAAGGCCCCCGTCCAGTCATTGACTATATCATTAAAGACTGAAATCCTATTATATATTTCTGAATCATCTCTTTATGTATAAAAATGCATTCATCAATTGCACTACTTTCTGTATTTATACAAATCCTGCTGAAGCTATACAAGCTTTATCATATAGTGTTTTTGCTGACTATAGTGAGGTCAATGCTAATAAATGTCCAAATAGGATGCTTGATGAGCCATTAGGAGGTTATCAGAAGAATGTTAATTCATGCATATGCTCCTTGCCGAGGAAAGCTCACTCTGTAGCAAGAGGCAGTGCGGGCTAGCCAAAATGTAGTAGAAAGAACTCTTGGCATGATAAGGATAACATGCAAGCATCAGAACTCAAAGTAAGAAGAAATTGGGTGCAATTAGCATCCAGTGAATGCATGAATGAAAGAAGCTTCAAAGATCATATGAAGATAAATTTTGCAAAGAGAAGAAAGTTACATGGTGCCAAAGAGGCTGAAGTGGACGGTTTTTAAAAAAATATAGTTGCACCCATAACGGTTTATGATATACCTCTTTGTAACTTGAAGTAAAGAAGGATGCGTACATATATGTTTCATCCCCTGGCAACTTGAAATCTTCTAGCTTATATTATATAAATGATCATATCGTGAGTTGATCTATGGATGAAAAGGGTTACCAGACATGGCCTGCAGCCCTGCACATGTTGGTCTAGTTAGTTTAATAATGTATATGTTTGTATGTTCGCTTGCTTGCTGTCATGCATATTCATGCTTATTTTTCTGGTTGTTCTATTGGATGGTCTGACACTCTAGTCTTAGAGATAAAGGCCGTAAATTTCTAGTATGTTATATGCCTACATTTTCCGAAATCTTTCTGGTTGTTCTAGTATATGGGCTTCACTAGCCTGGTTAACTACCACCATCTGACTTCTCTCAAGCGCAGCCACTAGCGATGTTACTGGTGAAATGAAGACTATGTTATAGTCGTTTCCTAGTGCTAGCGTGAGTAATTGAGAATGGAAGACAACTTCTGACTTCATTTTCAAGAAGATAAGCTCAGAGCTCTGGCCAATCTTTGGCTAAACAGAAGCAGCTGACATCACCTACACCTCCTGTTTGGATCCTAATAATCTATGACAGTTGGTGCAGGTGAAAGTTGATAGGTGGGCTATTGGCTAACCAAAATTCAGCATGAGGAGGCAATACATGATACATAAAAGGTATACAATTATCTACTTACCACAGGAAAATATGAAAGATTTCCACGCAAACAACTAACTAACTAAGGGCCATCGAGAGAATAAGAAACAAACTACTGGCAATAAAGACAATGCTTCTGTGGTCACAAACTCATGGTAACATTGACAGACAAAATATTTAGTAAAGAACCCTAATTTGCATCATAATAGGATTAGCGATACTGACCAGACGATCGAACATAGGGATTGAACCAATTTGCAAATTTACTCTCTACTGATCTCAAACTAAAGGTGAATTCTGAAGCGAAGGCACAAGATGAAGCGAAGTGGTGAAATGTTTTGAACTCGATCTGAACTATTGCAATTTCTTTCATTAATATATTTAGAAGTTTTATTGGAATTATAGCCTAGAATTTTAGATTTTTTAATTATTTTATACTATCGCTACATTACGCTACCCCTAATCTAGAATCCTAGATCCGCCCCTGACAGTAAAGATAACTTTAATTGAATAAGATATTTGAATCATAATTTCAGGAATCATTTATAACAAAAATTCTACCTTGTGCGGTACCACTGTAAATCTATAAGGTAATGAAGTTTGGAACTCTAAGTGTTTTAGAAACATTGCTCATATTGAATTCTTGGTGTTAATTGATATTTAATTTCTCACAATCTTTGTACAAATTAATCAACAAGTAATCAAGTCATTTGTTGAATGTTTTCAAGATTATGATACCAATTATCATTACTAGCATTGCAAGGCAGCAACTAAGCAGCAATTAACAATAATTAACACACAAATTAAGCAATTATCTAAGCAAGCATCAAGCAGGCGTTTAGCGAGAAACCTCCAAGCTCAAATCAAGCATAAAAAAACAGCAATTAACACACAAATTGAATGACAAACTTAACTAAATCTCTAAAACAAAACCAATAAAACTGAATTCAAACTACCAAAAGAAACAAAAAAATCACCTGACGTTTAGCAACAAGGCGGGCAGGCGGCAGGCGGGATGACAATACATCTTCCTCGGACCTGGCAACACCTAGATAAGACGCGAAGGAAGAAGCACATGCGAAGGAGTTCTTGAGGGGACTGGATATAAAGACTGAATTACATAGAAACAAGTGCATTTTCACAAAGATAGATAGTAAAGTATTAATATTCATCTTAGCTGCATTGCATACAGATATGACACAGCTAACATCATATCTTCACCATGAATTTACCTTCACTGTGAAGCTTAGAGGAGTGGTACTCACAGGCTCAAAATTGTAGTCCCGCGAAATAGTATCTGGGATCCTTGTTCTAATCTCCGCGTATATGCAAGCATCAGGTGAATCAACAGACCTGGGCAAATAAGATACAAATGCAAGAATCAAAGAATGAGATAGTTCGAACAGTCTAGATAGAAATGCTGGCACGTCAGCAAACTTTGAGCTCTCTAGAGTCTAGACTTTTTGGCAGAATTCAGAATTCAACAAAGAGAAGTCATTGTGGGTTAAATCTCAGTAACAACCACTTTTGTGTCATAAGCAACAACTCGATTCTTTCATATTGAGCTCCTTTTTTTCCCCATTTCCATCTGCAATCTGCAGCTGGACTTCAAACTAAAGGACAAGACTATAACCAATATATGAGATTTTATTGTGCCCAAATCCATGATGAACTCAAACTGCACAATATCACACCATTCACATATGTTTCACTTCCATATAAATGAACTTCTAATAGTACCTTCTCCTAATTAATCTGACATGACGCTACTTATATATCTTCAGCTTCATTCGTCTCATCCCAAAGTCAAAAACTCTCTTCCAAAAGTTCATCACCACTTCAAACCATAACCTGTGTCACTCGAAGTTGGGAGACTATCAAACGGATCACCACAATGACAATCCAACAACCAAATTCAGTCTATGTCCGGTCTTATTTGAAACGCTTAAGTCTCATATTCTACACAAAATGCAAAGCAACGGGGCCTACAAGTCTACAACTATGTAATGAAATTGGACAAGCACAGTGCTACACAAGGGATATAAAATGTAGTCATAATTGACAAAAAGCACCAAAGCAGCAATTAGGACATTTACTTGAGGCGAAAGAATTAATCATAAAAATCCTAAGTCTGTCTATGAAGAACCAAGACGAGAAAAAAATACCTTCAAACAACCTTCCAACATAGAAATTCGTTCTTCAAACTCCAATAACTGCAAAATCCCCACCCAAATTGAACGCACCAAATTAGTCCCAAAACATAAGAAGGAAAAAAAACAAAATGTTCGGGAAAAATTGAAGACGCTCAACCCAAGAGCTCCATAAGAGAAGAGAGATTCAGAGCACCATTATTCATGATTGAAAAACTCAATCATCCCACTCTCTTTCTAACTTTCTCTCTCTAAAAAATAACATCTCACAATCAATTCCCACTCATCTCCTTAACCATGAACCATTTTTCAATCATCCCAACTACTTTTTCCTCTCTCTCTTACTTTTTGACCCCACCCAACTACTTTTTCTCTCTCATCACCCAACCACCATCATACAATATTTTTATTATTTACTTTTTAATGATATGAATTAGTTAGCGTTTTATTATTAATTAATTTAATTAATAAATTTAAAATAATTTATTATTAATTAAAATAATTAATAAATTTAAAATTATAATTATCATTTTAATAATTAAGTTATCTGCATAATTAGCTTTTATTAATACGTAGCATATGTAATTAGCATTTTCATTAAGTAATTAAATACGAAATTAGTTAGCGTTTTTAATGATATGAGACACAAAATGCTACATTGGTGCGACAATTACAAACTTAAGAACGAAATACATAAAATGATACATTGGTGCGACAATTACAAACTTAATTAAGAAAAAAAGTACGTTAAACTTAACTCAAAACGAAAAACATAAAACTTAATTAAGAAAGAAATACATAAAATGCTCTTAATTAGCATTCCCACCAAATTTCTGCCATATATTAGCAACCAAATCACGTTTCAAGGAATGATGCACATGTTGATCTTCAATTGCATCTCTATTGGCCATGTACTGGTTGATATCTACGATCCGATCATGATAATATTCAAATTCGTCCCCATTATTACTTGTGTTGGAATTGAATTCGGTAGTATCTGCGTAGTGGGCATATGTATCTCGTTCATCTTCCACAATCATGTTGTGCATGATAATGCAAGACAACATGATGTCATTGAGAATTTCCTCATCCCATGCGAGGGATGGTTTACGAACAATAGCAAACCGAGATTGCAGCACCCCAAATGCTCTCTCTACATCTTTTCGAGCTCCTTCTTGGTGTTGAGCAAATAACTTGTCCTTGAGAGTATGAGGACATGTAACTGATTGAATGAATGTTGCCCAATTCGGATATATACCATCAGTGAGATAATAACCCTTATCATATTGGTTACCATTCACCGTAAACTGCACGGGGGTGCTCGACCTTCTAAAACATCCCTAAACACAGGAGATCGGTGAAGAACATTTAGGTCATTGCACGAACCTGGGATCCCGAAGAAAGAATGCCATATCCATAAGTCACGATCAGCAACAGCTTCAAGAACTAAAGTAGCAACACCACCTCTTCCTTGAAATTGTCCTTTCCATGCAGTCGGACAATTTTTCCATTCCCAATGCATACAATCTATGCTACCAACCATGCCCGGAAATCCACGATCTTCACCGAATCTGAGTAGTCTAGCCAAATCGTCTGGAGTAGGCCGTCTCAAGTACTCCGCACCAAATTTCTTGATGACCCCTTCGTAAATTTCATCAATGCTATTCGAGCTGTACTTTCACTAATTCGCACATACTCGTCAAGCGAATCCGCCGCTACCCCGTAGGCAAGCATTCGAATAGCCGCTGTACACTTTTGTAGGGGCGATAAACCTAACTGACCCGTAGCATCTCTTTTTTGAGTGAACCATTCATCACTTGCAATGACATTATCCATAATCCGAACAAAGACATGTCGCTGCATTCGAAATCTTCGACGAAATAAACGAGCTGGATAGACTGGTTGATCAGCAAAGTAATCATTGAACAACCTTCTATGACCTTCCACCCTGCCTCGATTAGGACGTGAATGACCTGCTTCATTATCATCAGTCACTTTTGCTCTTCTATTCCTTGGTGTTGGAGTTACATTTGATATAAGAGTTGGAGCAAGTGGGTGAACAATATTGGTCAAGAAATCATCTATTTCTTGATCAATTATTGCTCGTGATGATCTTCTTTCATCAGAACTAGAGGAACTAGAGGAACTTGAACGAGAGAAGTTGAAGGGGTTCATTCTTGTGTTTAAGTTTGGTGTGAGAAAATGGTGAACAATATTATGTCTGGGTTTGGTGTGAGAAAATTGTGAAGAAGGATCCTTGAGTTATATAGCATAAAATAATGTAAAGGGGAAGTACAATAATGTAAAAAGTTGAACAATAATGCATAAATGCAGTACAATAATGTTAAAAGTAGTACAATAATACATAGAAGCAGTACAATAATGTTTAAAGCAGAACAATAATGTGAAAAGTAGTACAATAATACATAGAAGCAGTACAATAATGTTAAAAGCAGAACAATAATGTTAAAAGCAGTACAATAATGTTAAAAGCAGTACAATAATGTTAAAAGCAGAACAATAATGTAAAAAGCAGAACAATAATGTAAAAAGTAAAACAGTAGTGCTATCATCAGTACAATAATGTTGAAAGCTGAACAATAATGTAAAAAATAGTACAATCATGTAAAAAGTTGTATTCATATGTCAATTCATATAATAATTAACACAAGAATATTTTTAAACCTTTTTTTTATTAAGTGAACTTAAACATACAAATGTTAACTTTTACAGAAACTAAAAATTAAACTAAAACATAAACTAAAATTTAAACTAAACATAAACTAAAATTTAAACTAAAACATAAACTAAAATTAAAACTAAAACATAAACTAAAATTAAAACTAAAACATAAACTAAAATTTAAACTAAAACAATAAACTAAAATTTAAACTAAAACATAAATAACATTTAAACTAAATCACTAAAAAATTGGATTATTGGTCAACCATGTTGTTAATGTCTCAATCATACCCTCCTCAAATGTTGTTCGATTTTCCTTTGCATACATTGCTTGTAGCAAATCCATGTTCTTATGATACTCTTGCACTTGCTGCATCCTGGTTTGCAACGCTATTTTTGCCTCCTTTGCAGCAACCTTCCTTGCTTGAACCTCCATCTTTTTGTCTTCTCTCTCAATATCTACACTCCTACCCTCTGCATGGATCCGAAGCCTTTCACTGAATGTAGCAAAACACTCAATTGTCTGACCAGCCACCCTTTGAGCTTAGCCTTCGCTTTCTTAGTACCATAGGGACGTGGGTCATCTTCACCTCCTTCAGCACTAGTAGGTGTCTCGGGCATTGAGTCGCTTCCATCAACTCTTGTCCTCTTACCGCTTCCTCCGCTTGCAGGTGAATCAACATTTTCTTGTTGATCTTTGGGGCGACCACGTTGACTATCCATTGATTTTATAACTATTGACCTCCATTTCCGAAACTTCCTCAACAATTTCCAAGCATGTTCGAGGATGAACCTACCATTTTTCCTACGATGCAATGCATGAGCTTCTCTCAGAACATCATCATCGTTTTGACCACTCTTCTTTCTTGCAAGAGCTTCATCGTAAAATGCAGCCCACCTTAAAACCCGTGGAGCAAGTCTACTCCAACGACCTTTCACCATATCAACATTTCTTGGAGCAATTTCTGTTGGGTTTGCTATTCTTCCTTCCTCGAAAGCTTCCCAAACTTTTCCCAGAAGATATTTTTCTTTTGGTACGTCCCACTCACCTTATCAAGAGAAGTGTTCATAAATGCGGAGACCAGGAGTTCATCTTCAACTTGATCCCAAACCTCTTAACAGAAGAACTTGTTTCTGGGATAGGTGGGTTTTGTGATTGAACGGGTTGTCTTTGCGGTGGTTGTTGAGATTGATTACCTGATAGTAATTGCGAAAATGATTGAGTTCCCTGAACAAACTCATCATCATCATCAGAATCATCATCTTGATGGTATTGACCAAAACCATCACCACCTTCTTCGTATTCACCACCATCATCATCAACATCGTTGTAAGGAGATGCATCTTCTTGGTATTGAGAAAATCCATAATTAGGATCAACTTGACGATATGAAAGGTTGGCATTTTCAGATTGAGATTCATGGTAGAGGTTATCATATTGAGGAGAAGCATTTTGAGAATTTTCTCCCTTTGATTGGTAATTATCTGAGAGGGTTGACGATATTTTGATTGATTTTGAGAAGGTTGGCGATAATTTGACTTATTTTGAGAGCTAATTAAGCGATTTTGTTGCCTAGGCATTTGATTTTTGAGCGATTTTGGGGTTGATTTCTTATATAATTAGGATGATTAGGATCCATAATTATAAGAATTTGAAAATAAAGAGCAATGGAAGAAGAGTTAGAACAAAGAGAAGAAATTAGTGAAGATGGAGAAAATTAAGTGTGCCCAAAATATAGCAAAATGGGTCTCTATTTATAGATCTCGAAAAAATAGAGCCGTTGGTATTTTTTTTTTTTTTTTTTGATTTATATTTTTTAAAATATAACCGTTGTAAAATTTACAACGGTTATATTTTAAAAAACCAATAGCAATCCGACACATGGCGTGCGTGACAAATGTCACGCTGCAGTTGGCGCTGACACGCGTGTCAGCTGCCAGCTGCAGCGTGTCAGCGTTGAATTTTTTTTTGCCTCAACAAGCAGCAAAACGCTGCGTTTTGGGTTGAGCTGTTTCACAGCTCAACCCAAAACGCAGCGTTTTGCTGCTTGTTGAGGCAAAAAAAATTAGTGGAATGGTGACCAGGCAGTGGGTCCCACTCCCACGCCTGATCACCATTCCACTCACCCCATCCCCTTTTTTTGCCCCAATCAACCCCATTCAACCCATGATTGATTTTTCAATCATGATTAAGCCTCTTTTTTTCTCAATCATCCCATGAGATTTATTTCTCATTCATGGTTAATCAATTGACTAAAGACCATTCGAGCGAGGATTTAGTTGATTGATTAAGTGATTATTCTCGAGTACCATTCGATAGAGGACTCGAGTATTTTAGAGGAAAACTAAACCTTGCATAATCAACTCTGTTACATCACAATCGCATTAACATTCATTGTCCGTTCTTGTTCATACTAGTAACCTTAACTCTAGTGTCTTCCTATTTGATAATTTAACTCGTGTTATTTGCTAGTTCTAGTTTTTAGCTAATCATAGTTGTTATATACCAAATCTTTTCAAACCCCCAAATACACTTCAATTGGGTAATTTAGACTTGATAGACTATAAGTAATCCATTTTCCCTGTGGATCGACCCTTGAGTTGCCCTTACTATTTTCTTAGTAATTGCTTGTTAGGATTTAGAAATATTGTTTGGAAAGTGATTTTTGGTGTCTTAACGACACACTAAAAACCTCTTATCAGTCTTCAGCTCATAGGTCTCTGAGGATAAATAACCACTTATTGTGGGTGGTTTCTTAAGTTGATAAAAGAGACCACTTCCTTAAAATAAGTGGTTATATATGAATTTAAATAGGAAAAAAAGGATAAGGCGCCACATTTTACAGATAGGTGGTCTTTTTATCTTACAAAGAAATCATTTTTAATATGTAGGTGGTCTTTTTAATCATTCCTTAAAAGACCACCTGAAAGGAAAAGGTGGTCTCTTTAACTTTTTTTAAAAAAAAAACTAAAATAGCAATATTTCAATATTATTATACGCGCTCTTCTCCAATCCGTTTCACCTGTTCCTAATTTACATATATATAGAACTCCTAGGCACTTGTATTGGGATAATTCATATGACTTTAGAATTGGAATATTGTTTCATTCATTCAATATCATTCACTAAAAAATCACATGCATATCAATATAATATTTAAAAGATTCCAAAAATTCAACTAAGTTATAAAAAAAATAATAGAGCACCTAGGCTTGTTTCTTCCAATTCATGTGCACAAAAATAGAAGCACCTCCCTAATCTGCTCAAAAAGAAAATACACACATCCTAATTAAAATGGTCATTATCTTCCGATTCTTTTTCATCCACTTGTTTATATTCATCCACATATTTGATCCACAACTCTATGAGCTTATCAAGCTTATTTTGAGAAAATTCAGTTGTAACTCCGCCAAATTACTGCAAAGTATAAAACATTAAAAAGATAAACATATAAGCTGAATATGCTACAACAAAACAATTTATCTACCCATCTAGGCCTGATTCCATTTCTTCTCCTCCCTTATTCATTACACTCTTCCCCTTGGTGGCATCATGGTCTATTAGTTAGGGGAACTGTCAACAACTTTATTAGTTAGGAAACAAGATAGTATGTGATATGGATACTACATTGTCGATAATTCTAGATAACTTGGATACTCTATGTACAACTTATATATTCTTTACTTTAGTTAAGGAGAAGACACATAACGAACACTCGCCTTTAGTCCTCAGCATACACTCCTTAGTCCCTACTCATAATTCCAGTTTTCAACCCGAAACACCACAAATTTACAAATACATTCATAAATATAATATCAGTGTTCTTAAGAATGATACCTTATCAGGAATTGCTTGTCGCCTTTTCTCTACAATCTCGAGCATATATCGGACACATATATCCAGTCATGAGATTCTTGGTGTTAACGAGGACACTTGTTCATAGATATAATAATACAATTAGTCATATATATATGGCTTAATGAGCTTCAATATGATGGATCATACTAATATAAAAAAAAAAGAATGACATAGTATGCCTCAGGTTTTTTCCACTTTATTACATATTCTAGGAAATTTCAATTCTCATATATTTTAGGTCAACTAAACAATCTCCAAACAAATACTTATGTTTTAAAAAGTCAAATTGCTATCACTCTGGTATTTCATTATTACTAGTACCTCCTATTATTACTTACTACTACTATTAATTATTTAATTCGCTTTAGATTAATAGTCATTGACTTTACTTTGCTGAGATAATAATAAAACTTTATCCTCTATACTTTATGTAGGTTTTGAGGAGGTAAGCAGTGGGTGTTGTGGTACAAGTTACCTGAAAACAACATACTTGTGTAATCTTGCATCGTATTTTTGTAAAGATGCATCCAAGTGTGTGTTTTGGGATTCCATCCACCCTAATACTGAGATGACTTACTACCTCGTTTTCAAGGCCCCTCGTCCAGTCATTGACTATATCATTAAAGACTGAAATCCTATTATATATTTCTGAATCATCTCTTTATGTATAAAAATGCATTCATCAATTGCACTACTTTCTGTATTTATACAAATCCTGCTGAAGCTATACAAGCTTTATCATATAGTGTTTTTGCTGACTATAGTGAGGTCAATGCTAATAAATGTCCAAATAGGATGCTTGATGAGCCATTAGGAGGTTATCAGAAGAATGTTAATTCATGCATATGCTCCTTGCCGAGGAAAGCTCACTCTGTAGCAAGAGGCAGTGCGGGCTAGCCAAAATGTAGTAGAAAGAATCTTGGCATGATAAGGATAACATGCAAGCATCAGAACTCAAAGTAAGAAGAAATTGGGTGCAATTAGCATCCAGTGAATGCATGAATGAAAGAAGCTTCAAAGATCATATGAAGATAAATTTTGCAAAGAGAAGAAAGTTACATGGTGCCAAAGAGGCTGAAGTGGACGGTTTTTAAAAAAATATAGTTGCACCCATAACGGTTTATGATATACCTCTTTGTAACTTGAAGTAAAGAAGGATGCGTACATATATGTTTCATCCCCTGGCAACTTGAAATCTTCTAGCTTATATTATATAAATGATCATATCGTGAGTTGATCTATGGATGAAAAGGGTTACCAGACATGGCCTGCAGCCCTGCACATGTTGGTCTAGTTAGTTTAATAATGTATATGTTTGTATGTTCGCTTGCTTGCTGTCATGCATATTCATGCTTATTTTTCTGGTTGTTCTATTGGATGGTCTGACACTCTAGTCTTAGAGATAAAGGCCGTAAATTTCTAGTATGTTATATGCCTACATTTTCCGAAATCTTTCTGGTTGTTCTAGTATATGGGCTTCACTAGCCTGGTTAACTACCACCATCTGACTTCTCTCAAGCGCAGCCACTAGCGATGTTACTGGTGAAATGAAGACTATGTTATAGTCGTTTCCTAGTGCTAGCGTGAGTAATTGAGAATGGAAGACAACTTCTGACTTCATTTTCAAGAAGATAAGCTCAGAGCTCTGGCCAATCTTTGGCTAAACAGAAGCAGCTGACATCACCTACACCTCCTGTTTGGATCCTAATAATCTATGACAGTTGGTGCAGGTGAAAGTTGATAGGTGGGCTATTGGCTAACCAAAATTCAGCATGAGGAGGCAATACATGATACATAAAAGGTATACAATTATCTACTTACCACAGGAAAATATGAAAGATTTCCACGCAAACAACTAACTAACTAAGGGCCATCGAGAGAATAAGAAACAAACTACTGGCAATAAAGACAATGCTTCTGTGGTCACAAACTCATGGTAACATTGACAGACAAAATATTTAGTAAAGAACCCTAATTTGCATCATAATAGGATTAGCGATACTGACCAGACGATCGAACATAGGGATTGAACCAATTTGCAAATTTACTCTCTACTGATCTCAAACTAAAGGTGAATTCTGAAGCGAAGGCACAAGATGAAGCGAAGTGGTGAAATGTTTTGAACTCGATCTGAACTATTGCAATTTCTTTCATTAATATATTTAGAAGTTTTATTGGAATTATAGCCTAGAATTTTAGATTTTTTAATTATTTTATACTATCGCTACATTACGCTACCCCTAATCTAGAATCCTAGATCCGCCCCTGACAGTAAAGATAACTTTAATTGAATAAGATATTTGAATCATAATTTCAGGAATCATTTATAACAAAAATTCTACCTTGTGCGGTACCACTGTAAATCTATAAGGTAATGAAGTTTGGAACTCTAAGTGTTTTAGAAACATTGCTCATATTGAATTCTTGGTGTTAATTGATATTTAATTTCTCACAATCTTTGTACAAATTAATCAACAAGTAATCAAGTCATTTGTTGAATGTTTTCAAGATTATGATACCAATTATCATTACTAGCATTGCAAGGCAGCAACTAAGCAGCAATTAACAATAATTAACACACAAATTAAGCAATTATCTAAGCAAGCATCAAGCAGGCGTTTAGCGAGAAACCTCCAAGCTCAAATCAAGCATAAAAAAACAGCAATTAACACACAAATTGAATGACAAACTTAACTAAATCTCTAAAACAAAACCAATAAAACTGAATTCAAACTACCAAAAGAAACAAAAAAAATCACCTGACGTTTAGCAACAAGGCGGGCAGGCGGCAGGCGGGATGACAATACATCTTCCTCGGACCTGGCAACACCTAGATAAGACGCGAAGGAAGAAGCACATGCGAAGGAGTTCTTGAGGGGACTGGATATAAAGACTGAATCATAGAAACAAGTGCATTTTCACAAAGATAGATAGTAAAGTATTAATATTCATCTTAGCTGCATTGCATACAGATATGACACAGCTAACATCATATCTTCACCATGAATTTACCTTCACTGTGAAGCTTAGAGGAGTGGTACTCACAGGCTCAAAATTGTAGTCCCGCGAAATAGTATCTGGGATCCTTGTTCTAATCTCCGCGTATATGCAAGCATCAGGTGAATCAACAGACCTGGGCAAATAAGATACAAATGCAAGAATCAAAGAATGAGATAGTTCGAACAGTCTAGATAGAAATGCTGGCACGTCAGCAAACTTTGAGCTCTCTAGAGTCTAGACTTTTTGGCAGAATTCAGAATTCAACAAAGAGAAGTCATTGTGGGTTAAATCTCAGTAACAACCACTTTTGTGTCATAAGCAACAACTCGATTCTTTCATATTGAGCTCCTTTTTTCTCCCCATTTCCATCTGCAATCTGCAGCTGGACTTCAAACTAAAGGACAAGACTATAACCAATATATGAGATTTTATTGTGCCCAAATCCATGATGAACTCAAACTGCACAATATCACACCATTCACATATGTTTCACTTCCATATAAATGAACTTCTAATAGTACCTTCTCCTAATTAATCTGACATGACGCTACTTATATATCTTCAGCTTCATTCGTCTCATCCCAAAGTCAAAAACTCTCTTCCAAAAGTTCATCACCACTTCAAACCATAACCTGTGTCACTCGAAGTTGGGAGACTATCAAACGGATCACCACAATGACAATCCAACAACCAAATTCAGTCTATGTCCGGTCTTATTTGAAACGCTTAAGTCTCATATTCTACACAAAATGCAAAGCAACGGGGCCTACAAGTCTACAACTATGTAATGAAATTGGACAAGCACAGTGCTACACAAGGGATATAAAATGTAGTCATAATTGACAAAAAGCACCAAAGCAGCAATTAGGACATTTACTTGAGGCGAAAGAATTAATCATAAAAACCTAAGTCTGTCTATGAAGAACCAAGACGAGAAAAAATACCTTCAAACAACCTTCCAACATAGAAATTCGTTCTTCAAACTCCAATAACTGCAAAATCCCCACCCAAATTGAACGCACCAAATTAGTCCCAAAACATAAGAAGGAAAAAAAACAAAATGTTCGGGAAAAATTGAAGACGCTCAACCCAAGAGCTCCAAAAGAGAAGAGAGATTCAGAGAGAGGGGACAAGGAAGAGAGGAGAGAGAGAAAAAGGTAGCGTGAAGAACGAGATGTGAATTGTGATTATTAAGGAAGAAATGAGGTATCCTTTAATTAGGGTTTTTTAAAATTGGAATTGAAATAAGTTTAAACCTCACTTCCTTGTTTAAAAAATTCAGGCGCCTTTTTTTCCTCTTCAATTTACAATTCATCACCATATCTGCTAATATATATTTTAGAAATTCATATTTTCTCTAAAAGGATATAAAATCAAAATAACCACTTAACAAAAATAAGTGGTTTCTTTAATATTTGTGATTTTGAGGATGTGCAAAAAGACCACATGTCTAAAAAGGAGGTCTTTTTATCATAATATAAGAAACCTCTTGTCTAGGAAATTAGGTGTTTTTTGCTAAATAATCACTTATGTCATCAAAGTGGTCTCTTATGGGTGATCACTTTGCCCATATTTGTAGTAGTGATACTATTAACATGCCAACATATATATGTAAATATATATGTAATCCATGAGTTTTCAAACATTTTTTTTTCTGCTTCAAGGATTTGTTGAGGCAAGGAAGGGATGTTGTGGAATAGGAACAATGAACGGCATCGCTTCTATGTAACCCATAATCTATAGGAACATGCACCAATGCCACCCAATACGTGTTCAGGGACAGTGTTCATCCTTTTGAGGCTGCTAACCAAGCTCTCGATGATGCCCTTATTACTCAAGGCATTGCACTCATCATTTAAAATGTCGTTCAAGCCTCTTGTCTTCTATGATTCTTGTATACTACATTATACAACTATCTTCTTGCACTAGCTTATAAAAAATTATCATATTATTTTTTTTATTTCAATGTATGTGTTTCCGTAAAAAGCTATTCTCAAACAGTAATATTTCTTTTGTTTCAAGGAAATCAGTATTATAACATAAATACTTATCAGGCCCGGCCCTGAGCATTGTTTGGAGGGGCAAAGGACAAGGGCCCAAGGCTAAAAGGGGTCCAATCCTAAAAAATTTAAAATAAAACTAAAAAAAACTAATTAATGACCCAAATCACGCGTGTAATGTTTCTTCAGGCCTTCATCATTCACCAAACTGAAACAAACTCTTCGTCTCTTCGACTTCTCTTCCGTTCTACTTCTTCACTCCTTCTCTCTCTCTCTTTCCAAGATCCATTAAATTCTTCTTTTAATTTCCAAAATTTTCTTTAATCTCTATTAGACTCATTGAAATTTTTCATTTTCCCAAAAAATTAGCTGTTAAATTTCCTTAAATATGGCAACGGGAAATTTTTTCCACAATTTAAATAGGGAAGAATTGGATTTTTATAATGCAATACTCATACGATTTAGTTTCAATCAAGTGAAATTATTAAGATATTATGAAATTAAGAATATGAGAAAGGTTTTGGGGAATTTTTTCGATTCCGATTTGGCTGAGTTTAACTTCTGATTTTCTGATTTGATACTGAAGCCTCGTCGGTGGACGGTGGTTGTTGCGTCGCCGGCTTGCCACCTGTCGGAGCCCGGATCCCATCGCAATCGTTGATTGTTGCTGCCGCTTGCGGCCTACTGTCCTGGCACCTGCTTGCTGTCTTGCGGCTGCTCTGTTCGTAAATCGTGTTGTGCTCCCCGCTGCTGGCCTAGCCTTCCGCGCCGCCTTCCGGTGACCGGGTGGTTTCAAGGTGTTGTTGTTCCTTACTTCCTTTCTCTTGTCTGTAATATGGTTTTAGTATTCTCAATTTTGTCAAACTGATTGTTAATTTCTGTGTTTTATTTATTTTATTTGCAAATTACAATGTTGCCTAAAAAACATTTATCATGAAGTGAAAAAAGGAAAAAAAAATAAATGCTGAAGAGTTAATAAAATCACAGCAAGGTGCTATTGACATATTTGTTCTTAGAAATGTAGTTGATGAAAATTTAAATCAACCAAATGAAAATTTACATGATGAAGTAAATAACAATAATGGAAATGTTCCTAATGAGCCTATAGATGTTCTAAATGAGCCTATTGATGGTCTAAATGAGCCTAATCTGCCAAATGTTGATATTGACATTGATGAAGAACAACCAATTCCTACTAATAATGGTACTGATGAAGAATAAGAAATTCCTTATGTTGATATTTATGATCCTAGGAATTGGGATAACCTTGATAATAAAACAAGAGACATTATAGTTGAAAAGGGGCCTATAAGAGAATTAAACGATTGATAAAAACTTGCAAGAAGCGATTATAAAAGAGAAAGATCGATGGAGGCAAGTTTTACTTAGAATATTTGGCTTTTAGAGGATCCAATGAAAAACTATATCAAGATAGTAATGGTAATTTCTTAGGATTGATTGAAATGATTGCAGAATTTGATGTGATAATGCAAGATCATATTAGACACATTCAAAATCGTGAAATTCATTATCATTATCTTGGGCATAAAATTCAAAATGAATTGATCTTCCTTTTAGCCGATAGTGTGAAGAGTTCTATAATCAAGATTATCAAAGAGGCAAAATATTTTTCCATAATTCTTGATTGTACTCCGGATATTGCTCATCAAGAACAAATGACTTGATAATACGATGTGTGAATATGACAACAAAAAAGATAAAATTGAGAGTACTTTTTAGATTCTTAGAGGTAAATGGTACATCGAATTGGACTTTTTATTGAATTACAAAATTTTAAAGTCTCTTGATCTTAATGTTGATAATAAAGGGTCAAGGTTATGATAATGGTTCCAATATGAAACGGAAGCACCAAGGTGTACAAAAACGTTTACTTGAAATAAACCCGAGAGCATTCATTATGCCTTGTGCTTGTCAAGTTTGAATCTTGCTCTTAGCACATGGCACATTCTTGCACGAGCTATTCATTTTTTGAAATTGTTCAACGCATATATAATCTGTTTTCTGGTTCTACAAAAAGATGGAAAATTTTGTTGGATAATGTTTCCGATCTTACTTTGAAATGTTTATCTAATACTCGTTGAAAGAGTCGAATAAAAAGTGTTAAAGCTATTAGATTTCAAGCTCCCCAATTAAGATTGGCTTTATCAATTTTATATGATTCTTGTGGTAATGATGCAAAGTCAAAGAGTGAAGTGGAGTCTCTATATAACGCACTTGGAAGTTTTGAGTTTTGCTTGGTATGGTTATTTGGTATGAGATTCTGTTTTTATAAATAAAGTGAGCAAAAATTACAATCCAAGTCCATGTGTATCGACACCACCATAGAACAAGTTGAAGTATGTGTCCTATTTCGAAAAGTTTAGAGAGGAAGGCTTCACTTCTAGTATGAATATGCTAGAAGTATTGCACTTGATATGGATGTTGAGCCTACTCTTCCTACAAAACGTCGTATTATTAGAAAAAAAAAAACATTTTGATGAAAATAACCAAGAGGATGAACAAAACCAGTCTCCTGAATAATTATTTAGACTTGAGTATTTTTTTTTTGTTGTTGTTGATATGGCAATTACTTCTTTGAAAAGCATATCTGAGCAACTAAAAACTTTTGAAAGTATTTTTGGATTTTTGTTTGATTCAAACAAGTTAAGGTCATTGGAGGAAAAAGAACTGAAAGAATGTTGTGTTATTTTTCACTCTACTTTTTCTCATGGTCATTCATTTGATGTGGATTTGAATGATTTTTACTCAGAATTGAAAGTGTTACCATCTACTTTGCCAAATAAATTAATGTCAGCCACTGAAATTCTTGATTTTGTTAAATCTACATATTGCTATCCAAATACTTCAATCGCTTATAGAATTTTTTTAACAGTTCCAGTGACCGTGGCATCGGCCGAAAGAAGTTTTTCAAAGTTGAAGTTGATCAAAACCTATTTGAGGTCGTCTATGTCACAAGAGCAGTTAAATGGTCTTGCGAAAAAAGAACTTTTGGAAAACATCGATGTTGATATTATCATTAATGATTTTACATCTCGGAATGCTCGTAGAACTCGTTTTTTATGATATTTTATTATCATGTATTAGATGATGGCATATGAGTTTCTTGAAACATTTTTTATATATAAATTTATTTGCAAATTTGCATTCGCTTGAACAACGGATTTATTTCATAGAATTACTATCAAATTTTTTATTTTGTTTTATTATAATTTGTATTTTTTAAAAGGGCCTCAATCTACCATTTTGCCTAGGGCCCCAAAAAGATCAGGACTGGGCCTGATACTTATTACAAGGTAATTGTTGTTGAATCATGAAGGAGCCAACCTAACCCTTTGCATTCACATGGTATGTATTCTAGAGCTTTCCATGCTAAACATCATGGTCATTACCTCCGTTCTTCTAAATGGTATAACATAACCTAACCCTCAAATATGCATACATGCAATCATATCTAGTAATATCTGGCTTTTCTAATAATACTAGTAGGTGAACATGGATTTGATCATATTGATGGCAGTTGTCATGATTCTTGCCCATTAGTACACCATCTATTCTTTTTGTCTGTTGCATCTTTTGGATTTTCGTTCTATTGAGTACTTGTTTTTTTTTTTTTTTTTTGAGAGGTATTGAGTACTTAGACTTGCTTTCTCCAGTTTCCAAAGAGATATTTTTGGTTATTCTTTTTGGGTTTCGAATCAGGTTTGGTTGGAATGTTGAATAGGCGAGCATCTGTATTCAGGCTATAAGGATAAAATTTGCTTTTTTTTTTTTTTTTGAAGTGCTAGAGTAAATTGTAACTAATCTATACAAATATATTAAAAGGAGTGCATAAAGAAGAAACTGTGCCATATGGCGGGCGCTCTCCCTATACAAGAAAAAATTTTAGAAATTGCGTAGTATAGGGGTTTGATTGCGAGACCTCAAGTACATACAAAAGTTTTAACCACTAGACTAAGTTGTATTTAGTGTTATTATCATACAGTATTATATCAAGAAGTGAAATTTTTTCTTATCCGGGACATAGCCCGGGCATAATAACTAGTTTAAGGGGAAAAGACGTTCATATTTTTGAACTACATAGTTAATTTGAACATGGTATACTTGGATGTCTCTCTTTGGAAGTTAGCTCCCCTCTAAATCTTTCTAGTCTTACTCTATGGCTCAATTTTTGCAGAAACGTACCTCAGTCAGCTCCTAAGTTTAGCTGAATTGTGAAGCATTGACAATTTGATTCGAACATATACAACCAACATGGTGACACTAGTCTTTTGTCATTTCGTACATGCTTGAACATTGTGTATGGTAGTTGCTTATTTGATAAAAAATGTAAGTGGTTGTAATATAGGCGTGCAATTGGGACTCGTGTAGGTTTGGCCTTTGTGCCTCCTTATATATGTATGAATTAAAAGAGAAGGCATATTATTATTAATTCTTACACTAATGAGAGACTGGAAATTCTAGCCTTATTGAGCATAATATGCTTAATAAAATGAGTATTCATATATATATTATTAAATTTGTATTGATTAATAATGAAAAAATGCAAAAAAAAAAAATGGTTTTGGGGTGGTCAACTGCTCCGATTTTGACCAAACCCGAAGCAGTTGACTTGATTAACTGCTCTAGTTTTGGGTCAAAATCGGAGCAGTTAACTTGCTTAACTGCTTCGATTTTCACCAAACCGGAGCAGTAAATGATTAACTAGTCTGGTTTAGGACCAGATCAGTTACCCATTGCAAATTGTTGCGAGCCCACCCGATCCAGACCAAAATCGAATCAGTAAGCCCGATTGTAAATGCATCGGATGAGCTTTTTTCCACTAGTGTCAAACTTTATCCATTTTAATTCATATGTTGACAATAAAATGGACGCCGCTGCAGGTAAGTTGCGCGCAAATTAGATTGTGGTAGTTCGTTTCATTTTGTTTTCAACATCTTCAATTTTATTTTCTTTCATTTTATTGTGGACATCGTATTGACTTGGGTGTCGGAGGGCCGTTTGCATCGCCAATGGCCATCTCACCTTTGTTGTGCAGAAACAGATCCATAAAATAAGGATGCAGTCACGATCGATGCCACTTAGCTTGCATAATAACGTTGGCAATCACCTGACGTCGACACTCAAACGGCCATCTCACCTTTGTTGTGCAGAAACAGATCCATAAAATAAGGATGCAGTCACGATCGATGCCACTTAGCTTGACATAATAACGTTGGCAATCACCTGGCGTCGACACTCGGTTAGTCTAGTATAAACACTAAATCAACTACATGAGGGGGGGTGAATTGTAGTTGCGGAGATTTTCAAACTTTTTGCGGATAATAAAACTTGAAAGGTAATAAAGGGAAATAATACAAGGAAGAACGTAAGAAGATCCTTTTAACAAGGTTCTCTTCCTCAATTCTTTAGGAAGAAACCTTGCTCCTTTATTTATAAAAGTTATTACAACTTATTATAAATCAATCCTCACTCAGTTCCTCTAGGAACCAGTTTCCAGTCACCTTGTTCCCCCTGAACATGTGACTTTCCTCACTTGACTTCACTAGAAGTCTTCTCTTTCTCTCTTCTCTTTCTCTTTCTTTATTCTCACCCTTACATACAAGATTTAAGTTCTCTCAACCCACACTCGAAAAGTATTACAATAATTGCTTGAAGAGTAATAAACGAAAATAAACTTTCTCATAAAATATTACAATATATATGGAAAGTGTTAGTCTATTCTGGTTTTTGATTGAGCTATTTATAGACGACCACAGCAGCTCCTTATTTTTCTCCACTAAGTAAACATGGGTGTTAGAAGTGGTCCGTGATCTAACCGTTGTTGGAGCCACATTATCCACGATCTTCTACAACTAATTCCACGTACAATCAACATTACTTCCATATTTAGCGTGAAACTTGTTGTTGAGGCTGAATGATTGGGAGTTAGTTAGCTCTCCTAGATTCTAGGAACTGACGGGTTAAATAGTTTCTAGTCTCCCTACAATCTAGGAACTACAGCCTGATGCGCTTCCTTTAATTTATTATAGCTTGGTTTGTTATTTCTTGTTTTCAACAAAATAATTCGTTTAAACTGTAGAATAATAACAAACTCATACTCCAACAAATATCATAGAAATTATTTTATTCAAAATAATATTCCATGTTATTTGGTTAATTCAAAGCAATTTATAACACATAACATTTCGAGCATAGGAATTAATTTATTTACATAACTTTACTAGGTTAAACTCATAACCATTTCTTGACAAGTTATAATTAAATAAATTACACTCAAGACAATATTAAAATTAATTCGAAATTACAAAATTTATTTCCTAGACTCAACTAATTTTCCTAGACTCAATAACATTATTAGTCATCATTAAAACCTTGAATACAACACACTCGATTTACATGTCGACATTTGTTCCGACGACGACCGTTCGTGCATGATCATTCAATGCCCAACGGCGTCAAGTGAACACAAACTGACTTCTATACGAGGAGGGCACACACCTTGAGAAGTCCTCACAACAACACACCATGTGTAACTAGTTGGAAGTGGTACTTGACCCTTCATTGCAACTAGTACCAAAATGGTTCAAACATCAAAGGTACCTATCATACACATACATACATACGTTCGTGTACGCAATCACAAACAATTACATGAACATAACATACTAAGATAAAATTATCACACAACACAGACATAACATTGATAATTGACGTTGCGGCAATACTTAGATAAAACATACCCTAAAACTTGAAACTGTTCCAAACCACACCGGTGCTCTAGCACCAAAGCAAATCGATAAAAAAGACATTGCTTTAAATTGGTGACATAACACCAGGCAAAAACTAAACATTGGAGACTACTTTGTTATGAGTATCCATGGCATCTTTGCTTCCATCTTCATGAGCAGATTCAGCCGTCTCCATTGTCTCAGAATTCACAGCAATGCCGTCAGGAAGAGGTCGGCGTCAGTTCCGTACACAGCAAGGAACTGGTTAACGCCATCTTCTGCAGTCCATGACGCCGTCTTGCCATCCATATATTGCTTCATCAACCTTACCTTTGTCCTCCAAGCATAGAGGTTGGCGGCGTCCATAATCTCCTTTTGTAACGTCGTCACCCTAGCCTCCAATTCAAAAGTGCGGACGTCCAAAATTTCAGTGACGCTGCTTCCACGACTTTGGCGCCCAGTCTATTTCTCTCGGACGGTCTTGCTCTCCTTCTCCAGCATGATGGCAGAGTTGTGGATGGCCAAAGAATTTCGGATGGCATATATAACGTAACACCACAGGTTAGTAGTAGCAAAAGACAGGGGCACAATTATTATTGCATAACAGCGACTTACATGTAGCTGTAAGGCTAGTCCTTCGTCTGCGACCTGATGAGTCAATAGTTTGGTGAGGCGTTTTTGCAGTGCAGGAAAAGTGAGCTTCTCGGCATTGGGCCAGATGGTGGGAGTAGTGTCGCCTCCTTAACAACTTTGGTGTCGTCAGGTTTGACGGTGGCTAGCTATATGAGCAGTAGCGGTAGATGGAGTGGGCATGCTAGCTTGAGCCCTCTTCCTTTTCAGCATCCTCTCCAACATCTCAGCCTCTGTTAGAGCAACCACTGGAGTCTTATTCTTAGTAGATGTCGTATAACCTGACGGTGTCAAGAAAACACAAGCATGAGTCTATAGTATGAGTGAAATGATGACAAAGAGGGGGGTGAGTAACGTATCTGAAGCCATTGATGGGGATGTGTTGTCGCTTGGGTCGTAGGGGTCTTGCAATTGTTCGTCAGCGGCAGTTGGCACCAAGTGGAAATTAGCTCTGAACGCCCGTTCTTCAAGAGAGTAAGTCCTTAGGAAGTTGTCGATCTTGGCACGAGAATGTTCACTCTCTTTCACTTTCGACAGAAAAACTTCTGCAAAGCACCACAAAATTAGACCACGTCAAATTCTTAAGCCAATGCAAATTCACAAAAGGTAAGGAGCATACCTTCGGCATTCTAGCCATCGTACAAGAACGCATTCTCCTTTCCTAACGATGACTTGTCCACAAATACATACCTCTTCTTCCACCCTCTGTCATTGGCCCCCATATTACCTACCAGTGACTGCTGCCTAGACCTCAAGAACAAGGTATACCTTGTGTTTTCCATCTTTTTCACCTTATAAACATGCAATAGATCCATTAACCCATATTCCATGCCCATATCCTTGGTTAATACATCAATAACTTGAACAACCCTCCAAGCCAGAGGCATAATTTTCCCGGAACTCACTTCTAAGGTTTCGAGAAGTTCAGTCATGAGAGAGGGGAGGGGAAATCGGTAGCCAATATTGAAGGGGTATTCATATAAGATTACCCAACCTTCAGGGTAGTCGTCAGGACGCTCATTTTTCTTTGGAATTCTCGCTTTCACTCGGATATGTAGTCCGATTTTTTCAATGAAATCATCTAGTTCTTCTTCTATGAAAGTACTAGCAACACTAGGGCCTCGAATTACACCAGCATTTATGACGATTACTTCACCACTAGGTTCGACAGGTTTCGGGGTTTTGTTAGCTTTCCTAATTTTGGCAGCATCCTTAGGAGCCATGGAGGGGGGGGGGGAAGAAAATTGTAAAGAAAACGAAACGAGAAGATGAAGAGTTATTACCTATTCCTTTGCCGGAGAAAAGCCGAAGAAAGAGGTTGGAGGAGTTCTTGGTTCTTCCAGAGAGAGAAAGTGCTTTTGGGAAAAGTTTGAAGTGACAAAAGGGAGAAAAAGGGGTGATGCGTGTGTTTTTATATCAAGGAAACGTGTGTAGATAGGCAGTTAATATCAGTTCTTAGGCCAAGTAATTGTTGCGGTTTCCCACGGCGGTTGAGAAACAACATCAATTAGGGGAAATTGTTGGACCCCGTTTTCACAAAGTGGCAGCATTTCTTATTTTTGAATTTAGTTGAGGAAGATAAGGGGCTTGGCTTATCTTGTGTGTATGACGTGTGCGATGGGCCCATGAAAACAACTGATTGAGGGGAGAAAGGTGGGTTAGTTGCAAAAGGAGGCGTGGAGATCCTATTTCTAAGGACATTATTAACGGTTAATCAAGGTCACTTTTAGGGGTATATATTTGAGGTGTAATGTAATTAATATTATCATCACTAGCTACCTTGTATTTAGATTACTCTCTAGCAGTCATATTTCTGACTCTCCATTAGCACTCTAAAAATTAGAGTTGGTAATCATTGTACTTAAACGCTGACATTGACGGCAGCAACGTTATAGCGGATTGGTGGTGAAGAGCATTACCCAGGGTGTTTCCCATCATTTGGATTTTCGCGTCAATAATCGTTTGTCTCTTATATCTTCCATTTATGTTTCTCTTTATAGTTAGTCGCTCTTCTTAGATTTCTATATATTGTTCTTGTTGTTACCTCCCAAATACCTTTTGCATACTTGGTACAAAATCGACATAAACATACAACATTTTAAATTTTCCCAAAATTGAAAGATGAAACCAAGGCTTTGAAAGAATTTGATAAAGCAGTTACTACGAATGTTTGGTTCACAAGGAAACTTCCAAGGAAATATAGAAGAAAGAAAAAGGAAAAATAAAAAACATATAGTGAATCCTATGTGCATCCTCAAGAGATACTTCCAAAGAGATATAGGAACTCAAAATCATATATGGAATATACAACAGATCACTTGGGTCATGTTCTGCATATTAGGATATAACCCAAGTAATCTGCTACCGCCAGACTTTCACCGGAGCTCCCTGCGGCACCACAATCCGAGCCTTCGATAATTTCTCCCACTGTCGACTCTCACACTTACTCTTCCTTCCTCTACACCCCGACCTATCTTCTTCCCGCCCTAATTTCCTCCGCCAATTTCGGGCCCCAATTCGATTTGATTTTGTTGGGTGTAATTGCTCTTGTTTCGCGTTGATGGACTTGTGCGCAGTCCAGATTAGAGACAAGAGGAGGAGAGAGAGAGGAGGGGTTTGGTTTAGGAGGGAAGGAGAGAGAAAAGAGGAGAGAGAACAAAAATACCCAATATATGAATATATCAAATTTTAATAAATATATGTTATTTTTTTGGGAATTTACATAATCATTTTCGGTATTTGTCAAAAATATTTCTGATTTTAACAAAACAGATGAAAAAGAAAAGACATTGTTGAGTTGGCAAAACATATGGTGTTAAGCCCCTTTGACAAAACATACCACATTCAGGCCTTTTGTTGCTATAAATATGCAGCAACATATTATTATTTTTCATTTCTTTGCGCCACCAGCTACACATTCAAATATTCTGGTAGATTTTTTCCCGTTTAAGATTAAGATTGATTCTCATCAGGCATTAAAGATAAGAGCACTGATAAGCACATACCCGGTATTCGTGGCAAAGTTATAAATAAATACAACCTTTTCTTTTTCTTTTTGTTTTTTCTTTTATTTTTTTTTTATATTTTTTTTTTGGTTTTTACTTACATACATTCATGATCTGATTATTATAGTTGAACTGATTAACATCGACACATCGTAGTTGATCTGATTCATATAATAGTTGATTTGATTTCTCTCCTACATGATCAGAGTTGTCTAAATTGGCAATAAGTCAACTTTTTTTGTCTTTTCCTGGCAAAATTACTAACATACCCCAGTATGGACACTATTGGCCCATACCGGGTATGCGCCAATAGTTTCTCTTAAAGATAATGCTCTTTAGAAATTTACAGAACATACTTCTAAAGAACTTTGCAGCGGCAATTTTAAACTGTATTTATTTTGTGGAATATCAATATCCGTCTGTAAGATTCTTAATAACATAGCAATATCATAAACCCGCACAGCAATGATATATATAATCATATGCTTCAGGTGAAAAGAAGCTGAGTGATCAGGATTAACCAACAATAACACTTGAACACCAACATATCAAACTACAAAAATGAGAATAACAAATAATGTACTGCGAGTACGACAAAACTGACAATCACTTGAACTCGGGCTTCTCTGGGTATGTGCATCCTGACCTTTGGATTACAGCAGTTGCAGCATAGTTACCAGCCCTTACACATTCCTCAATAGGTTTCCCTTGAATTAACTGGGACAAAAATCCTCCTACAAAAGCATCACCTGCACGAACAAGAAAGTATGTCACGAAAATCTAAGATGAAGATTTAGCACAGTTGACAAAAATATGCCAAATTCATCCTGCATCCAAGTTACAAAAGCAGACCTGCTCCATTAGTATCAACCAACTTTTCTTTAGGCAACAATGGTACAGAGAATGTCTTCACTTTGCCATCTTCGGCAACAACAACAGGGTCAGCACCCTGAGTAATCACAGTTATTCTCTTGTGTGTTCCTGATGCCTTAGGCCACCGGGAAATCTTTATGGCAATCTCTTCCACATTGTCAGTCTGTGATAGGAAAGAGGCTACTCAGATATATGAGCTACAAGTTGCACCAGTGTCAAAGCTAACATAGAAAGCAAATTTTACCTCCCAGCCATGAGCTTTTGAGAAGGCTCTTGCTTCTGTTTCGTTGCCAAAAACATAATCCATGTATCTGAAGCAGATGATAAGTTCTATAAGTAATCTGTGCTTAGCTGTTCCAAGGTAATTCTATAATGAAGCAGGAATGAAAGAGAAAGACTTACGGCAAAGCTTTCTCCTGTGGATCTTTGAAGAATTCACAAATGAATGGAGCAGAGAGATTCATCATGAAACACTGCACATAAAGCATAAAAGTCCACAATTAGAAGCTATTCAGAAACCAAAGGAAATATTATAGCGGATGCCAAGATTACCTTGTCATTGGCAGCTGCATGTTCAGCCACAAGTTGAATGGACTCCGGAGACACAGTAAGGAAAAATCCAGCAATGTAGTAGTACTTGGCCTTTTCAACTATCAAATTCAATCGTACAAACAAGTCAGCTTCACTTTATAATAAAATTAAGGACAAGAAAAATTGACATGCAGAAAAGAAGGAAGTAATACCCAATGCCCAGTTTTCAGGTTTCTTTAGATGGTCAACCTTGTAGCAGTTTGCAGCAGACAGATTCGCAACTAATGACCTGCATACGAGGAACAACCTTTACAGTCAACCACCAAGAGATTGGTAGAAATTTCTAAAACCAAATTTAGAAGCACATCAAAAGCAAGAATTAATTAAGTTCCGCAACGTAGAACCCTAATTTAATGATACAAATTTGATACACCAACTTCAACAGTCTTTATGATACACATCAGTCTGAACACAAGACCATATCAGCTAAATTAGCTAACGTACACTGCTTATATTCACATTTCATTATAGTATATCAAGGTTGGATAGATGTCTATCCGTGAAATGTGAGTTCACGTCTACCTGTGAGATGCCAGATTCGCATCTAACACCCCGAATTGATATCAAATGCACTACCAAAAAGGAGTACAATAAAAAAATTTGTAGTACCATTTTTTTCTGGCTACCAATTGCAAGAGCCTTTGGTACCAATTTGAGGTGTTGGAAGCTAGTCTCATGTCTCACACATAGACGTGACGACTTTCTCATAGTACATGTAGCAGGGTGACAACATTTGCATGAGAAGCCAAAGCTAACAAGACAACATGCTTACAAAAGCATAAATAATGTCTATTATATTTACATGTGAATCAAACATGGCCACCACTCCAAATCATGCACGAGTACAGCAATAATCTAGGTAGCACTTATATGATACGGGGACGGATACGGGTACGGGGTCAGGAGAACGACAAAATCATAATTCTCGAAAATGAGTACGGCTTGGATTCGGTAAAAAAAATATATAACATATTTATATGAAAAATATTAGGTTAAATTTGCTACATAAATTCCCCATTTAATTTTTGTACAAAAATATTATAAGATATATATATACATAAAGAATAACCTTTCCTTCTTAGAATATAAAGATAATATAGGGTTATAAAGATTAAAAAAAAGAAGGATAATTTAGAGAAAGACAAAGTAGTGCGGTGCCTTTGTTGGACAACTGTCATTTAAATAATTTTCTAAGAAAAATTTGTTGGAAATATGTAAACCACTCCACCACTACCTCTTCACACTTTCACGTGCCTTTCACAAGAGATCGCCGGTGAAGATGAGAAAGAAGAAAAAGTCTAGCATGGCAACGAAAAGCAGAGCTGCTGGGTACATCTCTCACGTGCCCCAATCGTACCCAAGATCGGGATTTATGGATTAGTCACGAGCCGAAATTCGGTTCGGGTTCTTATGTGTCTTGAATTTATATTGAATGCAGTTAATCTAAATTTTGTAAAATTTATTGATTTTTTTTATAGTCGCCAATTAAAATACCCAAATTCCTCCTAACTGTACCCAAGATTATCCAATGTACCAAGATTTTTGAGTTTGTTTTGCGGACGAATCCTCATTGTATCCACCGGGTACACGATTCGGCGCCCAGAGGCGTACCCGTGCTTCGTAGGCAATAGTTACTTTATCATGGGTTTAAGATAGTTGACACTTTTTTATAGTTAATTTCTCAAAATGGATCAATCAGAATCAAATTATAAGCTGCACTAAATGCCCCATCAAATCTTCAAGATTCAAACAATCATAAAATGGAAGAAAAAGGAAAGCAAGAATTCCTACATCGATCCATACAAGCCTTGTCAAGGAGACAACAACCCTCATAGTGCAAGAGTCCATGACAGATGAAAACAATTACTTGGACATAAAAGGATTGGAAATCTCAACAATGACATAACCTAATCACCATAAGAATGCATTACTTAATCATCATAGATGCATGGAGACAACCTAGTTTCCACCTACTAGAAAAAAGGGACAGCTTGTTTGGTTTGGTTTGCTTCAAGAATGCATTAGATAGATAAATTAATGTAACGAGGGGTAAAATTCAAGGAACCCAGATGCAACTCATTACGAGCCAACAGAAGAAGATAAGCACTTGAACGAAAAACAAAATGGTCAAGGTTTAGACTGACCTTTCCCCACCAACAATACAAACAGCACAAGTACCGGTAGGTGCAGACTCATGCTCATAATATTGAACCTGACAAACGAAAAGCATACATGTCAAAGAAACGCAGATGACATTTACTTCTGACCAAATGTATGAACCTCATAGAAACACAACAAAAGCAGTATACAAGAATAACCTACATTTACACCAGCATCTTTCGCATCACGCTTCATTTCCTCAGCAAACTTGTCTTTGCCAATGCAGCCTATATAACTAGTAGCACCAGGTTTTTGGAGCATCCACTAGAGGAAAACATCAGACAATTATTTAGTTATAACAAGAGCAGAGAGATTGGACGGGCCTTTCGTCAAAAAAGATCTCAGGCTATACCTGGGCAACCCTTATTGAATTTTGAGTAGCACCTGTCATAAATAACAAACAAACAATTAGTACCGAATTATTAGCTCAAAAGAATTTACCAATACTTTCCAAAATAAATCCTATTTATCATATCATTGCACATTACCTCCTGCAATGAATTCCACCTTGAATTTATCGTCCATCTCTCCATACCTAAAAACGGTTCAAAGTTTAAATACTAGTATTTATAACAGTGTCATAGCAGTGAAAGTTTGTAAAGCAGATCTAGCAAATACAAAGTATTGCTATTTAGCTTCTCAGATTACAAAGACTGCCGACAACCCAAATGAGAAAAAGAAGACACGTACAACTGAAAACTTCTATAGGAAAGGCAAAGTCAGATGGAATGTCTGCTCTAATCCCACATTCCCACCATTGTTAAAAAATACATAAAGGTAACTCTCGACTCGACTGACCCTCACATACTCATACTTCCTCCCTTCTTTACCCCAACATGTTGCAATTAATAAAGAACACAGGAAATATATCATATGCTGAAACATTAAATCATCAGAACTTGCCAAATGCACAAGGATGACGACTTGAAGAATTTTCCCTAAATGATCTAATTTAGACTCATCAACGCAAGGGTCTCATAGCATAAGGGCTACCAAGTTTATCAACTCAAGGGTCTCGTATCATGAGGGCTACTGAGTCTATCACACTTGTACTTGTATTTAAGCAACTAAGACTATACATATGCACTACTGGAATCAACAAAAAGAAAGAAGAATTACTAAATTGTAAATTGGATATTCAATCATTTCAACTACATATTATCTAGGTCTTTATTATCAAAATGCTACTTGATTTGCAAAGTTTATTCATCAAAGTTAGTAACAAAACTATCTACTTTCATCTTACATCAAGATATATAGCTGACTTACATAGGCAAGTGTTTCTCCTCAGCGAGAATGGCATTGTTCAATTTGATATCATATCTGCATCAGAATTTCAGGAAAAATATCAGATGAATAAATAAGCAAACACCATTTCAAAACTACCGACAACAGATGAATCACACATTCACGGATCCATTAACAACTTTATCAAATACAACCAAACATGAAATGATTAAGAGTTGTTTCAATCATTTCCTTTAACATGATCCAAATCTCCGATTGTGATACTCAATCCAAAAAAAAGTTTATGCACTAGTAAAAAAAAGTAAAATTTAATGAAAACACAGAAGAACAGGAAGATCACACGTGATTATAATTATCGTTACACATACGTAATATTAAGAGTTGATATGGTACAATTATTAATTAATCGAATGAAAAGACGGACTTACTTGTGCAAGAATTCATCATCGACGACAGCTGAGATATCTAAAAGAGGATTTCCCATACCCAAAAGGATTCCTTCAGACTCCATTGAATGAGATTAGATTAGGACTTAGGAGAAAGAATGGAAGATGAAGAAATGCAGTAAGTAGAGAATAGAGAGAATGAGTGAATGATAGTGTGAAGCGCAGATTCAGATCTAGGAGTTGGGAGAGATTTTATAGACGAGGCCAGCGGCCTTGGGCAGAAATATCAGTCACTCCACCAACCCACTCTACTTTTTGGGCCTGCGTACAACAGAAACAGTTTTTTTTTTTTTTTTTTTCTGGACGTGGTCCACGTGGATGAGGGGAAAGATATTGTTGAATGGTGTATTAATATCTATACAAATATATTAAAAGACGTGCACAAACATGAAACTGTGTCATGAGGCGCTCTCCATATAGAGTTTTAGTTCATGTGATCAACGTAAAATAAAAAAATTTAAGTCTTGTTTGGTTGACAAAATAAATCATGGGAAGTGCAAATTCCTAGGAAGTAGAATTATATGAAGTTGTTTGGTTGGCAAAACCATGGGAATTTGCACTTCCTAGGAGGTTCTACTTCCTCCAAAATAGAGGAAGTTACTTACCTAGGTCCCCCTAGGTAAGTAGAGTTTCTCATAGGAAATTCTACTTCCCATTATCAACTAAACACAATTTTACACTTCCTAGGAATTTCAAATACATGGAAAAAATAACTTCCTATGAAGTATGACTTCCTATTTACAACCAAACAAGGCCTTAGAAATTGCGTAGTATAAGGTTTGATCCCGAGACCTCAAATACATATACTAAAGTCTTAACCACTAGGCTAAGGTTTATTTAGTGTTATTATCATAAAATATTATATTAATAAATGAAATTTTTTCTTACCCAGTGCATAGCCCGGGCCTAATAACTAGTTCCCATCAATCATCATTCAAGTCAAGAATCTATCTATACTATTATCTTAAGTAAAATCCTAAATCCTACGTGGCAAGCTCATGTTCACCGAGCAATATAGCTTCACAAATTAAGGACTCTCAAATTTGATGTCCACGTGGCATGTCATTGTATTGTGGCCGAAAATTCTTTGTAAAATGCTAAGACGTCGTGATTTATGTTGATTGAGTATTTATGTAATATCCTGAATTTTTAAAGATTATTTTATTATTTCCACTTAAAATTATTTTATGATGATGAGATTTTATTTGATAACTATGTTTATTAAAATAATGATTTCATTTAGTTTTGATTTATTTAACAAGTTTAAAATAAATTATTCACTTGTTTTATTATTCATTTCATTATTTCTAATTAGTTAAACCCTTTATCTTTGGTTGTGGGTATTTTTGTATAAGTTGTCAATCCATTATTAGCAATCCAAAGCCCAAATACAAGTCATTATCCATGTACTTTTTTTTAGCCCAAAAGAAAAGGTAAAATAAAAGAAAAGAAGGGTGAAAACAGTTTTCACCACCTTCCTCCCTCCTTCCTCTTCTTCTGATTCAGCAGTAAATGAGTTAAATTGGTCATCAATTCACAACTTTTGTCAGTAGAAAATTTAATTTTCCCAACCACAATATCAGATTTAGGGGTAAATTCTCACCTCTCACATCCACCAGTAATGGCCTTAACCAAGCTCCAATTTCTGACCAACCTCTACTATAAATACTGAACTCCACTCACTAAATTCCTCAAGCAAACAATCTAAAAGGGTTTGCTTCAATTCATTTCTCTCTCTCTTTAATTTCTGAATTTTGTTTTAAAAAGATAAAAATAAAATTTTCAATCCACCATTAAAACATTAACTCCTCTGCTTATCTCCACCACCGAACCACCTTTGAACCACCACAACAAAACCGCCTAACCACCACCCTCGAACCACTTGACTCGCGCCACCCACCGCGGCAGACAGAAACCGCCAACTCTAGAACCCAATTTGTAGCCCTCCTTTCCTTCGAGCAGCCTTTGCTGCGTCGCGTCTGCCTCCTTCGCAGTGCTCTCCGGCCGTGTGCCGGCCAAAAACCCGCCAACACTTGAGCACCTCCACCCCCCGTGTTTCGCCTCTCCTGTTCTTCCTTCTGTCGTCCCTCCTTGCCTCGTTTCTCAATTTGAGAAACTGGACTCCTCTTTTAATTCTCCTTGTCCTTTTTTTTTTGTTTAATTAGTTTTAATTTGTTTACTTTTATATTTAAAAACTAGAACCCATAACTCTCCTAAACTAGCTTACTTAATTAAATTAGTATATTTTAGTTTCACTTAATCTTTTATAACTTGAAAATGTTTCTTAATTTTCTAAAATAAAACAAGGAGTACAATAGAGTTAGTTTTTCAGGTTTGAATAATTATTCAAGTTAATAAAAATTAAGTTGAAGTAGTTTTTGTGAATATTTAAAATGATTTCATATATAGTGTGAACACTATAAACTTTGATTTATAAACTCTCTTAAGTTCATTAAGAATTTCTTAAAGTTATTTGAATTATTTAAACTGTTTATTTTATAAAAAGGGGTTATTTAGGAACTAACTTAGATCTCGTTAATATCTATTGTAGACTCCGATTTCGTAGACGAGGATTATCAAGAGCGCTAATACGTTCGTGAACTTAACTTTGGGCACGCGTCACGAGGTAATCTCCGATGTTCATCTAAACATAGATCCCGCTAGTGTAAAACGAATTGATTACGTGATTATTATGTGCTTATAAAATTTATAAGTACGGACTATAATTATGAGTTATCAATTTAATGTGGATTATGAATACGAATGACAAAATGGACAACGATTATGAATTTCGATTATGAATCATGACTATGGACGATGTACGATATGACAAAGATGTTTTAAAATCGTTTAATGTCGTTTAATAATGTTGTTATTATTATTATTATTATTATTATTATTATTATTATTATTATTATTATTATTATTATTATTATTATTATTATTACTACTACTACTACTACTACTACTATTAATATTATTATTACGATATTATTGTTGTTGTTGTTATTATTATTATTATTATTATTATTATTATTATTATTATTATTATTATTATTATTATTATTATTATTATTATGAAAATAAGAACTTGTGATAATGAAATGATTATGAATCTGAAATGATAAATGAAATCAAGTGACGGTTGTGTTTATGAAATGAGTTATTGAGATCTCTATGAATGGATTGAGATTATGATATGTTCACACTAAATTGAACAAGATGACAAATGTGTGTGATTTATGTGATAACTTGATTAAAAGATGTAAATCACGTAAAGTGAAATATTGCAGGGAAATGATGAACAGGTTGCCCTGTATGAGTGGTTCAGCGGCCCCCTACAGGTTCTCTGGTTACTATGCTGATTATTTTGTTACTGTCTTTCTTGTATCTTGTTGTGATCCAAGTAGAAGGGGTGTGCACACTAGGGACTATGTTATTATTGCCATTATGATTTTCGTAGGTGGTTACAGGGTGTTGCCCCAGCCTACAAGTAGGTGGTTACAGGGGTTTGCCCCGGCCTACAATGTTGAAGTAAGTGGTTACAGGGGTTAGCCCCGGCTTACTAGCGTTCTCTTTCCTCTCCTTGAATAACTAGGTTAATTAAATTAATGATGTGATTATTCAATGTATGTATATATATGTGTATATTTGCTATGACTTCCAAAACTAATAATCTACTATTTTCAACTTAAGTATTTTACGGGATGGAGTTGGAATTACTCAGTTTTTCTGATTTTTGGGAGCTTGACTCTCTTCAATATTTTTGTGCAGGTGGGTGATCGACCGGGGGAATAATAAGGGAGATCATTTAGAGTTGTCATCCACTTAGCAAATGATTAGCTTCCGCTGGAACTCTGAAACACTTAATTAGTTAGTAATGTCTAACGAACAATTTACTTTGGTTGTAAAGGTTAATGAATGTGAGTTCAGTTTGTTTTTAATTTAGCCTTGCATTTATTTCCAAGGAGATAAGTGTGGCGGTAACGCCACCCGTCGAGTCGAACCCTCGTGGATTTATTTTCCCCCAAAACCCGAGTTTTATCGAATGAAGAAGGGTTCGGGTTGGCGAGGGTGTTACAATTTAAATTAGGCAATTAATATCATGATCTCATATGAGATTTCCGAAAATCAAGCATATCTCATTTATATATTAATGTTGACGTTAATTATGGTTACAATTACGCAATTAAAATCCCAAATTCATATACTTCTGGCCGAAAGTTATAATTCCCATATTGGTTACTTTTCGAAATTTTTAGTTTCTCTTTCTTTCTATGTACTACAACATTGTTTCTTCTAAAACTTTGTGCAAAAAAAAAAAAAAAAACGGGTAAACTAATAAAGACCGGAGGGAGTATACCATATGACACATAATAATGGAAATGCTTTGAATCGTAAGGTGCATTTTCTCACTTAAATTATCTTGAACTTAATTGAACTTTATACTCATTATAATTAATTTTATAAAGAGTTTAGAGTTTAAACTCTTTTATGAATGAGTAATTGAAGTTTTTTAACTTATCTTAACTTATTAGATCTTAATCTTATTATTTTTAAGGTGAAAAAGCCACACTTAGAAGATTATGGTAAAATGATTTTATTTATTGACGATGTATTATGTAGTAGTTTATGGTATCACCTTAATCTAATGTTTCATTTTAGGGAAAAGATATAATTGGTAGTGTTATTATACTCAACCATCCAATCAATGTTAAATCCGATCCTCATTACCATTTATACTTCAAATATGTTACCATGAATACTTTACCATCACATGCACACAAAAGAGTTGGGAAGCAAACACAAGTGTAGACTATTTCTTACGTACAATGCTTTAGAATATGACGGAAGATATGTTACTCAAACTTAATCATTGGTGTCATTGGTACACAGCACAAGTCTATACTATTTCATTAAGAGATCCATGTTTATTCGTCCACACATAAAATTTCCAAAATTACAGTACTAATACAACGACTTTATTTTTTTTCCCATAAGATAATCATGAACTATATAATTCTTGTAGAAAAAAAAAAGATGAACTATATCATTAGAAATGGTTAAGTAATTTTCTGTAAATGATAGTTGTATAATGATATATTATATTTACATTGACATAGTATATCGTAGTATAATACAGCCTAATGCTAGCTATCTAGGATAGAATATAGTACAGCCTACCACTACCTAGGATAGTTACAAATAACAGAGATAATTACAAAAGATAAAGTAGGAATCTACAATTATATCTAGTATAGATATATTAGAAGACTAATTAAACATAGTTACATAAGAGTAGGAGTAGGCTACGTTCAAGGAAGAGTATACAATTAGTTTGGGTTTGGCCATGATAATTTCTCAATCTAGTCAATGCAACTTGCAAAGGAAAATCTTCAGCCTAACGGGGCAAATTGCAAGGTGATGAAACAAATGTATGGAGGAAAAAAATGATGAATTTGGTGGAGGATAATACCACATAAAACGTGTATTTATACTTAACTAGTTATTATGCCCGGGCTACGCCCCGGGTAAGATAAATTCTCATTTATTAATATTATAATTTAAGATGATAACACTAATGTTATTTGTTTTAGTGGTTACGACTTTAGTATGTGTTCTTGAGGTCCCGGGATCAAATCCTATACTATGCCATTTCTAATTCTTTTTATTGTTGTGGATTACATGGAGTAAAACTCTCTTAGGGAGAGCGCCACGTGGCACCAATTCTTGTTTATGCACGCCTTTTAATATATTAGTATAGATATTCACCGGTCCTTATGATTTTGAAATTCAAAACTTGCTTGAATTACTTCCCTAATTTATGCAAAGTTAATTAACCCTCACGTTTTGTTCAATATTTAATATTCACCCCATGTTTTTAAAAGACTTAAAGATATTTTTGAAATAAATAATTTTAGTCATATAATTTTATAGGATTTACCTATAATTTTATAGCTTTCCCAATATGTTTCAATAGTCATCAATTTACCGGATACAATACTTGTCTGAAAATTACTTATTGACTTAAAAATACCAATATTAACCTAAAAATGACCTATATTGACTTAAAAGTGACCCATTTTGACTTAAAGTGGATTTTTTTACTAATAAAAATTTATTATACATTAGATGCACCCAATACTAATTGTAATTTTATAATATACTTGACAAAATTAAGGTTCACCAAAATCCGACTAAAATTTGTGGGTAATGACTATAGTTCGTAGATTTTTTGAGATACAATGTACTAAACTAAATGTTCTCGTATATAGTTGTAATTTCACTCAGCATATCCTTGAAATCATGTTGTCAAAGACAAACAATGAAAATACTTCACAATTTTCACGTTCACTTATCATTCGAAACATTGTAATACCTTGAGTTCGTCATGTAGTGAACATATTTGAAAATACTTAACAAATTTGCTCGTAGCTAAGTGATTTTGTTTTATAGCTAGATAGATATACTAAAAAAGTGTTTTCTCTCTCCAAATCTCAACTCTTGAAGTCAAAATTCTATGGACATCTTTCATGATATTTTTCATGATTTTCGTGATTGATAATATACTATCTCCGATCTTTATTAGTTTACCCGTATTTTTTTTGGGACGTCCCTTATTATTTTATTCTTTTTTTGTTTCTATTTTTGGAATGAGACCACTTATTTTCCATCACACATACATTCATCTTTAACATAAAAGTGATTATTGTCCTAGATTGATTACGTAATTGTAAACAAATATCATTAATTGATAATTTCCATATTAAAGCTTGATTGAATCAATCCTTAAAATCACGTAATTCAATTTAGGGATGATATGATTTAGGTGATCAACCTACACATGATTTAGGTGAATGTCAAAAATTCGGATACTATTAATTTAAATTAAGTGATTGATTGGCAATTACCATTACCATTGGTAATAATTAAGATTGATTACCATTTTTATTTGTGAATTTAGTTGAAACTTATGGGTCTACATTGCACAATTGGTTACCAAAGTGAGAGAATTCAACTTGCCCCATAAAGATGATCATGTATTTTGTTTGGTGGAATTTACAACTAGGACAAACAAAGCAAATGGAAAAAACATTCAATATATGGTTGATTATCTTATAGTTTATCAACTTTTGACAGAATCACGAAATATGTGTATGTATTTAAAATTTTAATATTATTAGAATATAAATTATTCCTACTAAACAAAAAAATTTCCCGTGTATTTTGCACAGGTTCAAAAGCTGCGTGAAGTTGAAGAGATTTCTGTTTATTTGCTTTGATTGTTTAGTTTTGTGTAAGTTTTTTTTATTGTTTTGATGGATGAAATTAATGAGCTTGATATGAGATATATAAAGGTGGTAAAGAAATAAGGGAATAACAAGTAAAGGAGAATAGAAAACATGATAATTAATCAGAAGATATACTGATGAGGTATCATTTTATTGATATGTAATATCAATTGTACAGTTTAAAGTTTTGATATGTTTACTATGATGGTGATTAAACTTAGAGAAGAGTTGAAGAGAAAGGATGAACGAGAAAAAGAATAGTAAAGAAGATGATAATCACCATTAATTCCAAACTATCCTGGTATGTTATACACTTTAGCCCATGTCAAACACAGTCTTATTTTTTTTATATGTTTTAGGGTCAAGAAAAGTTAGTTAGTTTTGTTAATCAACAATGCATAATGAAAGAGTTTGGGAAGTTACATATTGTTATTGATTGCCACAACTTATATAGTACATCAGTAGGAGTCGTATACAACAAAGGATATACTTTTCCATAAAAAAACAAAGGATATAGTTTACAAAAGGATGAAAGTCAACTATGAGAAGATAAACTAAGAAGATATATACGCTAAGGTATCTAACTAATCTACTGAACAAGATCAGTACAACTATTATTAAGCTACAAATAACAATATGATAATTTTGACATTTGGCTAAGACGTTGGGCTTTACTCATGTGGTGTTGTACATAAGGAGATGCACTTAATGTCTGCAACTCTATTTGTAAGGAGCTGGATCGTGCTTCCCCTATTTACCTAATTTGGTGATAAAAATTAGATTTGTTATGTTAATCATGTATCTGTCTAGACCAGTTTTCATTCAGGGTGAGTTCTATGTAGTTGTTTCTAGAGTAACAAAAACGGGGCCTCATCATTCTAGAACATATATAATATGACGGTTAATGTTGTATTAAGGAAGTGTTCCAAAACTTATGATTTAGTTTTACTATATGTAAAAATCGAAAATATATGGGTATGGGTGAGTTAGTGTAATCTTTTATGTAAAAACTTATCGAAAATATAAAAATCAAAATTGTCAAATAAATTATAGAATTTTTTCCTATTTGCAATCTTCTTATTTATATGGGTGAGTTAGTGTATGTATTTTAAGATAAATATATTACTTACTAAATCTAGGCCTAAATAACTTAATAGATTTTTAAAATTTAAAGTCATTAGCCCATGTTAATTCTTTAAAAAAAATGAAATTGTCAAATAAGTTATAGGAAGCTTTTCAAATTCATAATCTTTTTATATAGGTGTGTTATTAAGGATATCTATTTCAAGATAATTGTTCTAAATTTTATATGAATTTGAAGATTTAAAAAATCTATTACTAATTATATCGTAATTCAATAACTTAATAAATCTTTGTAAGGGAAAGTTGTTTAAGTCTATATATTCAAAAGTTCTTTTAACAGGCTAATCATTTAGACAAAACTCATACTTGGTTTAAAGTGATTTGAAGTCATTGATAAATGATAATACCACAATCAACTTAGCTCACAACTAATCTGAATTCTTTTTAAGTAAGAGATCGAAGTCTGCTTTATACCTTCATTAGCACCAAGATTGTTGAAATAAAAAATGAATGGAATGAGAAGTCTAAAGCATGCTAAATAGCAGCAACATGCAACACAAAATAGCAGCTAAAGAATTCACTGTTAACACAGCTAAACACGACGGATGGAGGAGGAGCAGTGGGGGGAGCAAACCCCCAGCAACTATGAAATTTTTCTTAACTTCTATTTATTTTTTAAAAGTTTTTTATAGCTAACATAATTGTTCTTGATTTTTTTTTTCTTGATATTCTAAAAGAAAATGATTAATTTTTATATTATTCCTATTCTCATATCAATTTTTTCATCTATTTACTTATAGTAAATATATTTTGAATGTGTCATATTTGAAAATGCTATGTGTTCACGTAGATAATAATGTCAGTATAAGTTGATTATATGAAAAGTAATCATCAGATAAAAGTTTGTTTCATATATAGATTTGTAAACATAGATGTAGTTAGTTTTGCCTCCATAGACTTACAAAGTTATAATACAACAAGAATCGCAAAAGGTACTAGTGTTATAGTTCAATAACAATTAAAATTGTCACGAATATCTTCTATTTAGATAACACGCTGATGTTTGGTCAATGAAGTGTACACCAACATCATATGGAATAATTAAGTTGCTACATCACAAAGGAGATGGGTTGAGTGAGACTATAGAATTCGGGAGCAAAATTAGTTGCATGAAGGAGTGATAGTAATAGTGCATAATATCATTTTGTTTGAACATCTAAATGAAGCAATGTGTTAAGTGAATACTTTTTCATTGGCCATAGGTTAAACTATAGTGTTAGAGACTTTTTATAGTATATATGTTTCTTTGTATATCTTGCTTATGTACAAAATTTTTGGTTATGGTAATTATGTAAAAGAAATTAATTGATCTGTATAGATTTAGAAATATTTACTTTCTACATTGGTTTTTTTTAGGTTTAAATTACCTAAACTATTTACTATGCTTTACCTTACCAGGGTTAAAACCTTCTAGGATTTTTATTTGTTCAATCTATTTTATAAGGTGTTAATGTAATTACACCCTAATATACTCTCAACTTCTTTCAAGGATTTAGGTAAGCAAAAAACTTGAATAAAATTAAACTAAGAAATTGCTTTCCTACCGTCAAAAACGACCTACAAGCAAAGGAGCTTTGAGCATTCTGAGAATCACGTCAAGTGATATTCGTGAAGACATTTTAATTAGTAAGCTACAATAAGTATTGATTTACTTATTGTTCTTAGGCTGGTGTTCGTAGATTGATATTTTTTTGGGCCCAAATTCCAAACTTGATGTGTTGAATTACCTTAAATATAATAATTAGATTTACAAAGTTATAATACAACAAGGATTGCAAAAGGTATAAGTGTTAGTTCAACAACAATTAATTGTCAAGAGTATCTTTTATTTTAGATAACTCGCGCGGTGTTCAGTTAATTAAGTCTAAACCAACATGGAATAAGTTAATTGATACTATATAATAAAAGAGAAGGGTTGAGCCAGAATTAGAGATGACAATGGGACATAGACCCGACCCGATCCATTTATAAGGGTCTGGGTCCAGAAATTTTAGACCCGATGGGTCCGGGTCGGGTATGGGTCCCGAAGAGCATGTGTCGGGTCGAGTCCGGGTCCACATATGCTAGACCCAGACCCGCCCTGTAGACCCATTTACATATTATAATTTATTCTTTACCTAAACTCTAAGGTTTCATGAGTTGTGATTTTGTGAACTCGTTAATGTTGTAACTTCATCTAAGACTTGTAACTTTGTAAGTTGTAACATGTTAATATTTTATGAGTTAATTCTTAAATTTTGTTTTAGAGAATGCTTTAACCATGGATACAGGAACCTATATATATTAGGGAGAAATTTTTTGATTATATATATTCAAAAATGTGATGAAAATTAAAAATTAAGACGGATCAATTTAGGACCCAATTAGGACCCGCTAGACCCAGCGGATTTGGGTCTGGGTCTGAAAAATCTAGACCAAATGGATCTGGTGCAGGTCTGGGTCTGTGAAAAAATAAATGGGTCCAGGCGGACCCGACCCAAACCCGTCACATTGCCATCCTGTTGAGCCACTATGGGTTTTGATGATGACAAACTAAAGTAATAACTAACAAAGTTTATAAGTTTTATGTGTGCAAGGTTCAGTGATTAATAATGGTGCTTTAAAGATAATAAGTGAAGTTCCTGAGTTGGAACCCCAAGAGAAGAACGAAGTTCCTAAGCGATGATTCATGATTATAGTTCTTGTTTAATTGTTCTTCAAGGAACTGTCTGCTGTTCCTGAGCTGGGCGCATTCTTGTTTTACAATTCCTTCAAGGAAATGTCTGCTGTTCCTTTCCAGATGCATTTGGTTTCACATTTCCTCAGGAACTACGTGCTGTTCCTTAACGGATGCATTCGTGTTTTACAGTTCCTTCAAGGAACTATCTGTTGTTCCTTTCCAGATGCATTTGGTTTCATAGTTCCTCAGGAACTACGTGCTGCATCAGTTCCTCAGGAACTACCTGCTGCATCAGTTCCTCAGGAACTCCCTGTTGCATCAGTTCCTCGAGAACTACCTGCTGCATTTGTGTTTTATAGTTCCTTCAAGGAATGGGACGTACTAGTCTTCAGAGTTGAAGATTTAAAGGGATGACATGAAGTCTAAGTTCAAGAATATGTACTTAGGATTTATGTAAGTAATTTATGCTGCTTTATACTAAGGAACTACATGGAATTTAATTAATGCAACAGTGGTTTTAAATTATTTAACGGAGAGTTTTTAGGAAATATTGTTAATAAATAAAATAGTTTTTATTTATAATACAGATCCTTTCTTTGTTATTGGATAAATAAAAAATGGATTTCCTAAATAAATTCCTTATTTCTCTTAACTGTTTAAAACCACGTATTGTTAGTGGATTGTCCATTACTTTGCTTGTTCCTCAAGAAGTGTGAACGTGGGAAAATGATTCTACGTGGGTTACTGCTTCACACTTAGTGGAGGAACAAGTGGAACTGGCATGAGAAGACTTCACTATAAAAAGAGAAGTCTGCCTCATTATAATCCACCAACTGAAAACATATTTCTATTGCTATATCTTAAGTGTTTTCTGAAAAGGTCTGTTGCATTATTAAGTGAGTTCCTAAGTTCCTTAAGTATTTGAGTTCAACATAATTACTAGTGTTTTCACAAAATTTGAGTTGTAATTTGGGGTTCAAGGGTTGAGTGACTCTTGTAAGACTTAGAGTTAAGTCAATGAGTGTAGGCTTCGGAGTAGAAGCAAGAGAGATAAGAGTTCCAGCAATCAAAGGGGATTACTGTGAGGAACTTGACTTCGAGAGGAACTCGATCAAGTTAGAGAGAGTAGAGTTTCAGTAGTCGAAGGGTAGGAACTTGAGTTCGAGAGGAACTCAAGTTATAAAGAGTGATTGTAATAGAGTTATTGCAATAATATAGTTTTTGAGGTTTTCCCTTCTTGATAAGGTTCAAGAAGTTTTCTCAATTTTATATTTCTGTCTCATTTATTGCTGTTCCTTTATTGTTTTAAAATTCCACAAGAAACTTTGCTAAAAGTTCCAAGTACAATTCACCCCCCTCTTATACGTGTTCCATTGAAGTATCAATTGGTATCAGAGCCCGAGCTCACAAAATACAGGCAACTCTGTTGAGTAAAATTCCTGAAGAATATGGATACGCACGAGAAACTCAAAGATGGTTACTCCACGCAAAGGCCAGCAATGTTCAACGGAAAATTCTATACGTATTAGAAAAATCGTATGGAAATTTTTATCAAGGCAGTGAACTACCGAGTCGGGAGGGTTATCGAAGTTGGTGACTTCGAGGTAACAATAATTAATGCCGAAAACGAGGTAGTTCCTAAACCAATGACTGAAGTTTCAAAAGAAGATTTTGAAAAAAATGAAATCAATGCCATGGCTGTCAAAATATTACATTATGGTCTTGGACCTCATGAACATAATAGGGTCATGGGGTGTAAGAGCGCAAAGCAAATTTGGGATCTCCTTCAAGTTACCCATGAAGGAACTAATGAGGTTAAGCGTTCCAAAATCGATCTTTTAATGTCAAAATATGAACGCTTTGAAATGCAACCAAAAGAAACAATTCAAGATTTTTTTTACACGATTTACTAACATCACTAATGAATTAGTTTCTCCTGGAAGAATTATTCCCACTGATGAACAGGTTAGGAAAATCCTAAGGAGCATGCCTCAAGATGATCGTTGGAGAACAAAGGTCACTACTTTGTTCAAAACGAAGGACTTTACCAAGTTCAATATTGAACAATTGGCAGGATCTTTGATTACCCACGAATTGCATCTAGGAACTGTTGTCCCTGAGAGTTTTAGAAACCAAGGATTAGCTCTTAAGGCAGAGGAACTTGATGAGTCAGAACCTGATGAAGAAGTTGTCATGCTTGTCAGAAAGATGAAAAAGTTATATAAGAACTACAGGTCTGGAAACCATGAAGGAAGGAACTCGGGTAGAAAACCAGCTAGTTCCAAAACTAAAAATGGTTGTTTTAAATGCGGAGAAACTGATCATCACATAAGAGACTGTCCTCTTTGGGAAAACGAGAAAGGAAAAGGCAAAGACAAGGAACTATCTAAAGATAGATACAACAAGTCGACTTTTGCCAAACCTAACTTCAAGAAAGCCATGATAGACGCGTGGGAAGAAACATATTCTGAAGACGAAGAGGAACAACCTGATGAAGAGACTATAAACCTTTGTCTCTTTGCAAAATTAAATGAAACTAATACAGTTCCATTTAATGAGGTAAATTCCACTACTCTTCAATCTTTTTCCAAAGCCAAATTAATTGAATTATCGTTGAAAACACTAGATGATTATAGAGGACTTGGACTATTAAAAAGCCAAAGTGATAAGGCTGAGAAACTTTGGGACAAAGGAATTGCTCAGTTATGTCTAATGTCTAAATTTGACTTCAAGTCTAAAACTGAATTATTTATTAATAAGTCTAATGTGTGTTCAAGAAAGGAACTCATGAAAATGTGGGTTCCTAATTCTAATAATTAGACGTTATGATCGCCTTAGTGAGGGGGAACAATATATGGCATCTGTTGTTCTTTGCGTTTATCTATTCAAGTATTTAAATTTCTCTCACTAAAAAGGCATAAAAATTGTAGAGATGATTTTGTTAAGTAAGTTATGATGTCTTGTTTTTCTCTAAATGGCAAATTCATCTAGCGTGTATAATGTAGAATTTTTGTGATATGTCTTCCATATAAATGTGTGTCACCACAATTGTTTCTATATTTTATGCATAGTCATGAATTAAATTTAAAATATGACTCACTAATTTCTTTGTAATATTACCCTTACTGTCCATATTGCTAATTGTTAGTCAAAAGGAAGAGGAAGTAAAAAGTGTAGTTTCTTTCATTCAAGGAACTCATTTGTTATACATTCCACCCGCACCAAGTGCATTACGTATGAATGTCCAATTATATGTCTAAACGAGCAATATTATTCTCTAAATTATCAAACCTCCTATACCATCATTTATTTTTAAAGATCTCAAAAATTACTCCAAACCTTTCATATCAAATTTACATACCTTTTTCTTTCTATTTAGTTCACCATATATCCAAATTCTTCAATTTGTGTTCCTCCACTATAACTTTAAATATTGTTGATGATGCAGCATTTGAGGGGGAACTAAGGAAAGAAAAATTAAATTTTGAGGGAGAATAAGTTGATATGGAGATGAAAAAGGAGGGATTGAGGGAGACAAAGAAGAAAAGAAAATATGAGAGCAAACAGGAGAATAAAAGGAGAGATGTGTGAGAGGGAGATAGAGAAGAGATTCATCGTTCCATAAGTTATTCAAGTTCCTACTTCTACAAAGTTGTCATAAAATCTATGGGTTCTAGTAGTCCCATGTATGTTCCTTTAGTCACTAGTAGAATAATTGTTTATTGCTGCGGTTTTACCCATACGCAACAATATATCACGTAAAAGGAAAAAGAAAAATATAAAATAACTATATTGCTGCGGTTTCCGCCGAAAACCGCAGCAATATATGAAAATAATATAAAAAATTATTATTTGGACCTATTGCTGTGGTTCCTACAAAAACCGCAGCAATAGACTTTTAAATTAATATAAAAAGGGTTCATATAGGGTTTCACTCCTTCCTTTTCATCAGTTCAGCTTCAGCCTCATTTCACCCTACTCTTCCTCTCCCTCTCATCTCCTTCACGCTACTCTCCCTCTCCCTCTCATCTCTTTCATTCACGCCACTCATCTGCTCTCTCCCTCCAAACCCTCTCAATCATCCTCTCTCTCTAAACTGTTAGTCTTCGTCTTCCTCTAAAAAAACGGTGTTCGATTTTGTGCCGGCATTCAATTTCGTGCCGGCATTCGGTCTCAATCTCTTCCTCTAAACCCTCGTCCTCTCACTTCAGATCTGGAAACATAGAAACTCTTGGTTGGTTGTCGGCGACAGTGCCGATTTTCAGATCTGGACGCGCGACGATTTTGGACGATTATGTTTGCTGCAACGTTGGTTGTCGGCGATCTGTTTGTGCGACAAATTAACAATCTTATCATCGACATGAATGCTTCGAGTAGCAAACTCAACGCCAATGGTTGATTTCGATTCTCGGCTGAATTCGTTTCGCATAAATCGAGAAAGGTTGGATTTACCGACACCAGAGTCACCAATCAACACCACTTTAAACAGATTTATAATCGTTATCAGCTCTATATGCCGCCATGGTTGTGTTTTTTCTTTGTATTATTATTATTATTATTATTATTATTATTATTATTATTATTATTATTATTATTATTATTATTATTATTATTATTATTATTATTATTATTATTATTAGAATTATTATTATAATGTAATATATTTTATTCTTTCTCTATTGTGATTTTTCTCTCTTTCTATATCTTTTTCTAAAATGACACAGAGAGAAATTTCGTGCTTCCACTAAACATGGATGTGGGGTTAGAGGTTGCCAAAATCCAAAGATGGATGTTTCATTTTTTTTTTTTTTATTGTTTCAGATTTGTTGTTCAGTGTAGTTATCTCATTTTCGTTTGTTCACTGTAGTATAATTCTCGTTTTTTGTAATTCTTCTGTATCTCATATATTTTTTTCAGTTTTCTTATTGTTGTTTTTTTCTTTAGTTTCATTTTATTTTATGGCAGAAGTTTCTGATTTTTTGCTATTTTTCTGAATTTTTTTGTCTTTCGAATTTAAAGGCAAAATGCAAATTTTTTTTTTTCTGACACTTGTACCTATTGCTGCGGTTTTTTGGGAACACCGCAGCAATATACTTGTATTTTTAATATTAAAAAAAATACCTATTGCTACGGTTTTCGCAAGAAACCGCAACAATATATTAATTACCTATTGCTGCCCCCCTTAATTGCTGCGCGGCCAAAACCGCCGCAATATGCCACTTAATGACCGCAGCAATAAGCATTTATTCTACTAGTGAGTATCAAATCTATTAGTAAATAAAAGGAATTAATTAGTTCCTTGAAACTTAAATCAAGGAACAGACAACGGAATCTATTCAAAATATCAAAAAAGAAGTAAGAAACTGCATGTTATTTGAAAGGAGCTGAGATGTGTTTTCAAAGGTAGATCACAAAGTAAACTGAAAGTTTAGGAAAGGTAATGGTGGAGGAACAAATGACCAATTCATTTTTTTTCTTAGCTTATTCCTACTATTCTTTCATAAACACGAGCCTTTGATCTTCTCTTTGTATTTTATTGGACATTCTTTTTATTTTCTACCCTATGGATTGCACTTTAGTAAAGTGGTGGTTTATGTTTAGTATGCTTTACCTTCTTTAACTAATTGATTAACATGTGCATGAGGATGGCTAATATTACTAGACTAATGTTTGAGCAAATTGAAAAATTTAAACTCATGTTTGACCATCAATTATATATTTATGGTGGTGTAGTGCCACTATAAGTTCGGAAGATTGATCACAAACTCTTGAAAAATAATACGCTTTTTGATGATGTCAAAAGAGGGAAGATAAAAGTAGCTTATTTATTGTGGTTCATTCTCTACTTAAAATGATCTTGCATTGTTATATTACATTTTATTTGTGTTAGTTTCTATATTACTTTGCCTTAGTTTGTCATCACCAAAAAGGGGGAAATTGTTGAGCCACTATGGGTTTTGATGATGACAAACTAAAGTAATAACTAACAAAGTTTATAAGTTTTATGTGTGCAAGGTTCAGTGATTAATAATGGTGATTTATAAAGATAATAAGTGAAGTTCCCGAGTTGGAACCCCAAGAGAAGAACGAAGTTCCTAAGCGATGATTCATGATTATAGTTCTTGTTCAATAGTTCCTCAAGGAACTGTCTGTTGTTCCTGAGCTGGACGCATTCTTGTTTTACAGTTCCTTCAAGGAAATGTCTGTTGTTCCTTTCCAGATGCATTTGGTTTCACATTTCCTCAGGAACTACGTGCTGTTCCTTAACGGATGCATTCGTGTTTTACAGTTCCTTCAAGGAACTGTCTGTTGTTGTTCCTTTCCAGATGCATTTGGTTTCACAGTTCCTCAGGATCTACCTGCTGCATCAGTTCCTCAGGAACTCCCTGCTGCATCAGTTCCTCAAGAACTACCTGCTGCATTCGTGTTTTATAGTTCCTTCAAGGAATGGGACGTATTAATCTTCAGAGTTGAAGATTTAAAGGGATGACATGAAGTTTAAGTTCAAGAGTATGTACTTAGGATTTATGTAAGTAATTTACGCTGCTTTATACTAAGGAACTACATGGAATTTAATTAATGCAACAGTGGTTTTAAAAATTATTTAACGGAGAGTTTTTAGGAAATATTGTTAATAAATAAAATAGTTTTTATTTTTAATAAAGATCCTTTCTTTGTTACTGGATAAAAAAATGGAGTTCCTAAATATATTCCTTATTTCTCTCAATTGTTTAAAACCACGTACTTTTAGTGGATTGTCCATTACTTCGCTTGTTCCTCAAGAAGTGTGAACGTGGGAAAATGATTCTACATGGGTTACTACTTCACACTTAGTGGAGGAACAAGTGGAACTGGCATGAGAAGTGTTATTTCCCTAGGAACACTACAAGAGGGGGGGTGAATTGTAGGTGTAGAAATAAACGTAACTTTTTGCGGAATTAAAACTTAAACGAATAAACAATCTAAAGGAACACAAGGGATTTTTACGAGGAAAAACTTCTTGGGCCCAACAAGAAGAAACAACCTCGACCACTAGGGATTTTAAACCAACACTTTCACTAATTAGGCCAAACAACTTTGTTCAACCTAATTCTAACTCGAGCCACACCTTGAGTTCCTAAACTCAAGTTCCTGAGCCACTGTTCCCTTAACACAGTTCCTCTCAACTTCACTCGAAGTTTTCTCACACATACAAGCTTCACTCAAAGCCTCTCTCTTACAGAACTTCACTCAAAGTTCCCTTACCCCAAAAACCAAAATACAATTGATCGAAATAAGCTTAGTGGAATTAGAGTAAGAAGGCAAAGAACAAATGGCTATTATGAGAGAATGAAGGCACTGACACTTAATTAGTTAAACTCACTTAATTACTTAGTCAGACACATTTGGAACTTATCTAGACTTCTATATTTATAGTGTTAATCATGAAGAACGTGGGATTAAAACTAGAGTCATGTTTAGTCCATTAACCCATGATGTTCCTTCCCCTAAGGAACACGTTTCACATTATGTCACATGATCCCATGAACTATAAATGAACGTGGATAATTTTCAGCCATTACTCCTAAGTAATAGGAGTTCCTTGAGCTTTTCCGAAAATCAGTTTTTAATAAACTCTTTTTACTTTAAAACTGAATTTTTAATCTTTAAGAAAATAATATCTTTTAAATAAAATCTTTCTAACAACCGGATATTTATTTTCTTATTTTCCGAAAAATAAAATCTTTTTCTTAAACAGATTTTCTTTTTAAAACTGATTTTATCATTTGAAATTAGATATAACTAATTTCCTATAATTTAGGCATGACTTACTTAAATATCTTTTTAACCGTTATAATGTTGCACGCCTAAGTCTAGTTCCTTTTATTCTAAGTTCCTTTAACATATTCGTTATGCCACTTAGTTTGTTCCTTACAAAGGAACAAACTCTCATTCTCAAATAGACTGCCACTGTTCCTTACCATTCTTTCTTTGTTCCTTTACATTGGAACTAGAAAATAAAACGCCTAGCTTCTATTCTTCTTGATCCAATGCTTGCTCCAGTATCAACATAGAAACTTCTTTACTTAGCCTTTGAAATCCTCTCTTGACTTCTTCTTGACTTCGTATTATCCCAGTTCCTTTATTGATACCTTAAACACCATACACTTAAATAACTCATTAGTTCACTACTTAGTTTGTTCCTTTGTTTCTTTGTCATTATCAAAACTAGGGTTCAACAATTTCCCCCTTTTTGATGATGACAACAAAGGTACAAACTAAGGAAAATAACAAATAATATAAGTGAATGATAATGAAAACATAAAGAAGAAAATGAAAAATAAAAAACACAATTATGTAAGTAACTGAATTTTGATTTTTCATTTACCTTAACCTATTTTTGATTTTTCATTTACCTACTATTTTATTTTTCATTTACTTATCATTTTTTAATTTTTCAATTTTCATTTTTTCAAGTTTATGAGTTATGTACAGTTTGTTCCTTAAATCATTTTCCCCCTTTGTCATCCTCAAAAAGAATAGACTCTGCATGTATTGAGAATTGATTTAACACCTTAAGACCAATATACAAGCACCATTGGTGGTTAAGTTAGAAAATCAAAGAGTAAACTGCTCAAACATCAATCACATAATACTAGCCATTCCAAGGAAGAAATTATGCAAATCATTTAGAAACATAGACATTATAGCAAAAGTCATTGATTATATAGCACTTGTTCCATAACAAAACAAAGAAAGAAAAGAAAAAGGATTAAACAAAAGTTGTGTTCCTTGATGAAAGAAACAGGAACAACAAAACAAAAAAAAAAACTAAGAAAGGGAAGGGGAATGGTGTTCCTCTACAACTTCTTCTTCTACCACATCCTCTAATTTCTTCATCACCACCCATGATTGAGTCCAACCTGTTCCTTCACTCCTCCAAGGCACGAGCCATAGAGTCCATCTTCTTTTGTTGCGCAACCATTGTATCACTCAAGCTCTTCATAAGACCTAACATTATATCAGTTTTGGCATCCAAAGTCCAATGAAGATGATTATAAAACTTGATCATATGTTGAGCAGGAAGACAAACATCATTTACCCAGTTTCCATCATCCGGAGTATCCTATTCCTTACCCTTAGAACTTGAGGCAGATGGGGGATTTTGTGGAGGAACTGGAGCGGTGAGAATGGAAGGTTCATCTTTTCCTGGAATAGAAACAGAAGGTGAAGGGTGATAAAGGGAGGAAGGAATGGTGGTGTGGGTGGAAGAGTTGTGGAGGTGGAAGCAAAAGGATTTGGGCCTTTTATTTCATCCTTCAACTGCTCAAAACTGGAAGGAACAGAGAAGGATGAAGGTGAAATGGAGGGCAATTTGGTGAAAGAAACAGAGAGTTTAGGAGATGATGGTGGAGTAGGTTCCTTGAGAGTGGAGGGTGCCTGTTCCTCATTATCCGAAAGGACTAATGGAGAGTCCTCGTTGGAAGGAACAGGAACTTGAGCAATTTTTCTACGAGTGCTCTTCCTCACTCTCAGAGGAACGAGGGTTTAGGCTTAATGGCAATGTGTTTGCGCCTCTTAGGTTTCGGTTCCTCCGGTTTAGGAACAGGGTCATCCAAGATAACGTCATTATCCTCTTCTAAGTCAAGTTTAGGCAGTTTTCTTTTTCCTGAGGAACTTGGAGCCATCCTCCCTTGAGTGAGTACACCTTCTTGGACAGACAAACCAAGTCCATTTAGGGTCTTCTCATTCAAGATGTTCCCTTGTTTGACTCCTATTGTGGTCCAACCCGTAAGTCTTACTTCAAAGTGATGAAGTAAAGATGTTATCAAAGCACCGTACCCAATTACACAGTTGTTCAACAAGAAGACTTCACTATAAAAAGAGAAGTCTGCCTCATTACAATCCACCAACTGAAAACATATTTCTGTTGCTAAATCTTAAGTGTTTTCTGAAAAGGTCTGTTGCATTATTAAGTGAGTTCCTATGTTCCTTAGGTATTTGAGTTCAACGTAATTACTAGTGTTTTCACAAAATTTGAGTTGTAATTTGGGGTTCAAGGGTTGAGTGACTCTTGTAAGACTTAAAGTTAAGTCAATGAGTGTAGGCTTCGGAGTAGAAGCAAGAGAGAGAAGAATTCCAGTAATCAAAGGGGATTACTGTGGGGAACTTGAGTTCCTAGGAACTTGAGTTCGAGAGGAACTCAAGTTATAGAGAGTGATTGTAATAGAGTTATTGCAATAATATAGTTTTTGAGGTTTTCCCTTCTTGATAAGGTTCAAGAAGTTTCCTCAATTTTATATTTCTCTATCTCTCTGATTACTGTTCCTTTATTGTTTTAAAATTCCGCAAGAAACTTTGCTAAAAGTTCCAAGTACAATTCACCCACCCTCTTGTACGTGTTCCATTGAAGTATCACATCCCTAGCCAGAATAAGGAATTCAGGAGCAAAAATGGTTACATGAAGGAGTGCCAGTAGTAGTGAAAGTTGTCATTTTATCTAAGCATTTGAATGAAGCAATGGATTAAGCGAATATTTTTTCATTATATATATAGGTTGAATTATATTGTTAGAGAATCTAATAAATGGTTCTACAAAATTAAACAAAGAACAACCAAAGTGGTACACTATACAATAGGGTAGTATTCTGTTTATTTTTTATTCCTCATTAAAAACCAAAAAAGTTCAATAAATTCACTCAAATTCATATAAGTTCACATAAAATCTAATAAAAATTAATAAGCTCGGGTGAGTTCAGACAAAGTCTGTCCAACAAAAATTAAAAAAAAAAAGTTTGACATACTTATAAAATAAGGTCTAATAATTCATATTTGTTCAAGTAAACTCGGTTAAGGTTTATTAATGACTAATAAGTTCAAATTTAGGTTTATTTTCAAATGTAATAAGAAAACATATTTATTATATTATTGAGACATTTACGCAAGCCTATTAATCATACTATATAAGTTAATACATTCATAAATGTAAACTTGATGTGTTGAATTTCCTTGAATATAATATTTAGATTTACAAAGTTATAAAACAACAAGGATTGCAAAAAGATATAACTGTTAGATCAACAACAATGAATTGTTAAGAATATTTTTTATGTTAGATAACACGTGCGGTGTTCAGTCAATGAAGTGTACACCAACATCATATGGGTTCATTGATACTATATCACAAAATAGAGGGGTTGAGCGAGACAACAGAATTCGGGAGCGATAATGGTTGCATGAAAGACTAATAGTAATAGTGCAAATTGTCATTTTACAAGAACCTCTGAATGAAGCAATGGGTTAAGCGAATACTTTTTCTTTAGATAGGTTGAACTATAGTGTTAGAGAATCTAATAAATGGATCTACAGATTTAAATAAAAGAACAACCAAAGTGGTGTACTATACGATACAAAGCCATTTTGTTTTTTCAGTCCTTATTAAAAACAAAAAAAGTTCATTAAATTCAGTCAAATTCATATAACTTCACATAAAATCTAATAAGAATTAATATGCCCGGATAAGTTCAAACAAAGTCAGTTCAGCAAAAAGAAGAAAAAATAAAGTTTAATGTACTCATAAAATACGGTATAACAAATTCGTATTTGTCCAAATAAATTTGGTTAAGATCTTATAATGACTAATAAGTTCAAAAGGGTGGGTTTATTTCCAAATTGTAAGAAAATCGATTGATTATATTATTGTGACATTTACGCAATCCTATTAATTATACTATATAAGTTTAATTAGTCATAAAGGCAAACTTGACATGATGAAGTTCCTTAAACATAATATTTAGATAGCAACAGTAGTAATACTCCCTCCATTTCTTTTTGTTCTACACACTTTCCTTTTTGATATGTTTCTTGTTGATCTAACATTTTTTGCATTTTCTATTCTTGATAACATGTTCCATCTACTTTCTCCTCTTTTTCCACCCATGTCATCTACTTTTAAATATATTAACCCATTTTCAGTTTCTCTCTCTCTCTCACTTTTGCAGGATCTCTCCACACCTTTTCAATTTGACTTTTTCAGTTTCTCACTTTATTTGTTTATATGCATATATTAGAATTCAAATTTTTATAGAAATAGGTATATTAGGATAAATTTGTGCAGCAAAAGGTGAAGTCGATACACAAGCACGGTATTGTTTACCTATCAATCATTGACAATGTCAAATGCACTTCGTAGAATGATTCACTTATGAATGTTAAATGTATGTTACTATCTAGACAAGTATATTACTACTTGGCAAAATCCTGGCGCTCAATGCATCTATATACCTTTTTATTTAATTTTTATTGTACACACAATATTAGATAATGTTCAAAAAATAGGTTGATATTGGTGTTGATAGTTTTAGATGATATGATGTATTGCAATAATAAAGTAAATTTTTGCTCTTATTTTAAGGTGGGGGTGGGGACTGCAAGGGTAGGGTAGGGTAAGGCTGGAGTTATGGTGGGATTGCATCGGGGGTTATAAGTGTGGGGTGAAGGTGTTGGTGGGGTAGTGATAGTGGTGGCTAGGTGGTAGGGGTTATGGAGGAAGATAGAAGAACTACGAAAGGGAAGAAAATACAATATAAAAACGGGCAACAAATAGCATGTAGGTTTATATTATAAGGAATTGGTTAATCGTAAAAAAAAAGACATTTGATTGAAGCAAAATAGATGCAATAATGAACAACTGACAAAAAAAATAGTGAGAAAAAGAAAAAAGAATTTAGTAAAAACGAAGTATAATGAAATTTTTAATAAAGAGGAAGTAATAACTTGGGTGACACTAAATATAGGGCAATATGAATCGAATCCCCTAAATCCTTGGTGCTGTAAATGAATAATCGACAAGCAAAAAATATTTTCAAACTTGGTCTCAATTGTTTTCGCCCTTCTCTTGAATCACCTTCACTCCATCGCCAGCTTGAATACCAAATAAACTAAAGAAAAGCGACATGTAAGTTGGGAGATTTCACTTCGAAATTCACTAACATCTAATATGATAGTGAAGGTTGTTTGGTTTGCCTAAATTGTCGAAAATTGATATTTTTCTATTAAATTCAAGGAAGAAAGATTGGAATCAAGACTTTTGTTGGAATTTTTTTTTGATGGATGAGTAAATGCAGAGGCATAGATGATGGGTATGAGCCATGAAGTTAGCGTTTAGAGATAAGGGGGTTAAATCTTACCTATATTTGTGTTGGGATTGGGTATGATTTAGGGAAATAACATGTGGGATAACGAAAACAAATATTTTTCAACAAATTGCTGGATTATCCATAAAAAAAACCAATGTTAAAAAAATATTTAAAAAATTATTTACAAAGTTCGTTGTACCATAAAGATAAAAATTATTAGCAAATACGTCATCCGTTTTAAAATAAACGAAACAAAGGGGGCACGAGAATAAAGGAGAGGAGAACGATAAAGAGTAATATAAAAGGGATTCATATGATGAAGATAGAGGAAGATAATGTAATTGCCAATATAACTATACTTATTGAACGAAAAATTTCCCGTGCATCATGCACGGGTCCAACGGGATCTATAAGGAATTTGTTGTTGATGAATTTAGGCGAATTCTTAAATTGGATACTAAGCGTAGGAGACAGAAAAGTTGGATGTCCTAACGATGGTGAAGCCATAATCGAGGTTGCAAAAGATATCCTTATAGATCCTAGTGCAAATCCAATTTCATCAATTGTTGATAGCACATACATAGAACTACAAGAGCATACTTTGGAAGCTAAATACTTCCAAGAAAGATCTATTTTGGCACCAACAAATGAGATAGTGGAGATAGTCAATGATCATGTTCTATCTACCATTCCGGGAGAAGAGAAAGTGTATTTGAGTTTGGATGCTATAAGCAAAGAAGAAGGCAATTTTGGAGTACATGAAATATACTCCACTGAATTCCTCAAGATGCTTGGGGCTCCCAAATCATAGCATACGATTAAAGGTTGGTGCACCACTTATGCTTCTAAGTAGTATTGATCAAATATATGGATTATGTAATGACACGAGGTTAGTTGTTAATCATTTAGGCAATCGTGTTATTGAAGCTATTGTTTTTTCCGAAAGCAATGTAATGTTTGAGAAAAAGTATTTATCCCAATAATGACACTAACTGTGTTTGATCCACCAAATTTCCTATCAGATTTTAGAGACAACAGTTTCCTTTAACGATTTATCTTGCTATGACTATAAATAGAAGTCAAGGATAATCTATGTCTCATGTAGGCATGTATCTTCCGAGACCTGTTTTTAGCCATGAGTTGCCATTTCCAGAGTTACGACCAAAAAAAGGTCTCAATATCCTTTCATTTGATAAAGAACAAGGTGTGCGTGCAAGTGCAACAAATGTTTACAAGGAAGTATTTGCAAACATATAAATTGCTTTAGACATTTACATTTGTAATTTGTGTTCTTCACCATTCTTACATTATAGTTTTATTATTTTTTGTAATATGTGTCATTGTTATTATGTGACTTCCTTTAAATATGTAATAAAACAATAAATACTCCCGTGCATTATGCACGAGTCCTAAAACTAGTACCATCCTAAAGTAAAATCCTAAATCCTACGTGGCAAGCTCATGTTCAGCGAGCAATTCTAGAGCCTCACAAACTAAATACTCTGAAATCCGGTGTCCACGTGGAATGTCACTAAATTGTGGCCGACAATTATTTGTAAAACGATACTCATTCGTGATTTATATTAATTGGATATTTAAATTAAAAAATTAATATCATGATCTCATATGACATTTCCAAAAATCAAACATATCCCATTTCTATATTATATGTGATTGACGTTAATTATGGTACGCAATTAAAATGGCAATGATTACGTTAATTTCGATATTGATTACGTTTCGAAATTTTAATAAAAATGGCAATGATTTAAATTATCAACCAACTAGTATTAAGACCCGTGCATAATGCACGGGAGTATTTATTGTTTTATTACATATATAAAAGAAGTCACATAATAACATTGACTTAACTTCCCATATTACACAAAATCATAAAACATAAAGTATGAGTGGTGATGAAAAAAAATTACAAATGCAATTTCCAAATCAATTTATATGTTTGCGAACGCTTCCTTGTAAATTACATTTGGCGTATTTGCACGCAAACAATTTTCTTCATCCAACAAAAGGATCTTGAGACCTTTTTTGCTCGTAACTCTGGAAACGACAACATAAAATTGTCTCTAAAAACATGTATTGAAGATACATACCTACATGATATAGAGTTTGTCCTTCACTTTTATTTAAAGTCACAGCAAAACAAATCATTAATTAAAGTAAATTAGTCTCTGAATATGATAGGAAATTTAGTGAAGTCAAACAGGGTTAATGTCATTCTTGGAGTAAATTTTTTTTCTCCAACATTGCTCTCGAAAATAACAGTAACTTCTCGTGCATCGTGCATATTGCACAATAAATGTTTTGTCTTATAAATTGAAGATTTTAAGAAGTTTTTGCTAAAAATTGGTATGAATATTAACTTGTGATTTAAGATTTCATAATCATATATTGAGATTATTTTAGAAATGACTTATAACTCGTATGTTCAGTAGCTGATGTAGTTAATGCCATGGTGGATCACATGACCCACCTATATTTTTTAAAAAAGTTGATAAATAGTATTTGCTCTATGTATTGCTTCCCATAGAGTTTAGATAAAATCACAATTCGCACCACCAATAACATCACCATACGCCGGTTTCAACAACCACTTATGGAAGTCATATTCTACCTTCTTGCACCATCGATGCATCATATTTGGCCACCTAGTGGTAGCTGCCTACTTAGTCATGATTTTCATTTTACACTGGTACAACTGCATGGGGATTTTTCTTTTATAAATTTAAGATTTTATGTTATTTCCCCTAAAATCAGGGGTGAAACTATTAAACATGTTCATCTATCAAATAGATGATATAAAAGTTAGGAATAAAAAAAGAAGTATATACATAAATGTAAATTTTGATTTGCTATTAGATCCGTGCAAATTGCATGGAAAATTTGTTCCATAAATTTAAGATTTTATGTTGTTTTTCTTAAATTATTGTATAAGTAGTATCTTCTGATTTAAAGTTTTATAATCATGTATTTATTTACTTAGAGAATTGCTTATGACCCTTGTGTTTAGCAGTTGATGTAGTTAATATCATTGTGGATCACGTGACCCATTATTAATCTTTTTTAAAAAATTGATTTTTTCGCTTTGCCTGCTACTTCATTTAATTTAAAGGATTAGATTAGATCATACATTTTGACCACATCTCGTACTCAGTCATTGAGACCTCTTGTTCCCGCTAACTACAATCCCTCTCACCTACCTATCTTGCTGCCTTGCACTACCATTGCATTAGGCCACCCAGTGAACACCATTGTTTCGATAATTTATATGTACCTTTTTTTTGCCATTCACTTTGCATAAATTTTTTTGTTAATTTGTAATTTGTTGATGGTTTTTGTTAATTTGCAAGGAGGTATATCTAATGAGTTTTAATTGATAAAATTAGAATTTAGATGGGTGCGGTAAATAACTTCAAGTTGTGGTACTAATGTACCCATTGGCTTGAAATAAGATAATCTTTAGTTTTATATTTTGAAAACTCATGTTTTGAGATCTTGTATTAGTTCGTCTTTAATTTTATTATGTTTTTTATGAAAATACATTTTTTTGAATATGGTTTAAATCTCGAAAAATTGGATCGGAGTATTACTTCTAGAGTGAAATTAAACTTTTTATGAAGTTTTAAATTCATGCATTGATAATTGATTGACATTTTGTTGTAGACGATGGTGACTCATCATTGTAAAATCCTGGATCCGCCACTAAATGTTTATACGATTTTGACTTATGACTTATTTCGAATAATAAGTATAATACTCTCTCATATTATTTTCTTAATATATACTTCATTATTTGACTGTCACCTAATTAACTCCTAGCTTTATTTAACTTAATAGTTGCCTATTTTTTCTCTTGTTGAGACTCAAAGAGTTCCCTAGTAATATTGTTTAACTGACATGGCATATATGTGGCACATAAATCAAGCTGCATGAAAAATGTCATTTTTTTTTTTTGCAAAATGGTCCGTGATCACGCATTAACATATGATAGATCCTTATAATTTTTTAATTTCGGTAAATAATTATTCAGAAAAAAAAGTTATATTTTCAAAATAATATTGATATGTAAACCCAACTCCCTAAAACACATCACAAATTATATTATCTTACTATTGTTTCCTTTTTAGTCATAAGCAATACGTCAATTATATCATATATGCAAATTATTTCCTTGATTGAGGAAGCTAATAAGCAAGTTATGATTTTTTTTTTTTTGCATAATTTGGAATTGGCTTTGCTCAATAAACGAAGTTCAATCTATATGATGATACATCCTTCCTGGATTTGCTCATTATATCTTATCGATTGAACTTCGTATACACATCCTTCCAGAATGAATTCTCCCATTAAGTATACATTTTGATTTTCGAACATTATAGTAATTTATTATTAACTAATATGCTACGTCCCAATCATCATATAATTATAACATAATTTTGGATAATATAAAATCTTTGTATAAAAAGGCAAGATCACGTGTATGATAATATAATTAAAATTATATTTTTATTAGTTTAATATCACATAAGTAGGAAGCTATATGCTTTCCTAATGCCTCATACATATAAAGACCAATTTTTACAATTTTCTCCTAATTTTAAAATTTTATCATATTTATTTATGAAAAAATATAATAAAGATATCATATAGAATGTACCGATTAAATTATACTCGATTGTTTTGCATTATTCTACCATGACTTCAAAATAATTATTTTGAGTTCATATGTAATACAAATAATTTACCCAAATGATCTCCTTATGTCTCTCCTACTTTATCTACAGTTTCTGCCAATCTCTATAATTATACGAAACATATAGAATATATGTAGGAAAACTGACATATATGTGGTAAATTGTTCCTTCCTTGCTAGCTATCAAAGGAATTTGAAAACCTTTCACGTTATTTTGTCAATATAAGTTCCTTTTTTCCTAGTATGACGTTAAGATATTTATTTTAAAATAGCTCATTTAGTATTCCACATAATGTTGCAAGAAGAGAAAAGTTTATATTGGATAATATGTCGAACCATTTATTAGATTCTCTAACACTATAGTTCAACCTATCTAATGAAAAATATTGGCTAAACCATTGCTTCATTAAGAGTTCTGGTTCAGATAAAATGACGACCTGCACTATTACTTGGACTCGTTAATGCAACCATTACCGCTCTCGAATTTCGTAGTCTTTCTCAACCCTTTCTTTTGTGACATAATATCAATAACCCATATGATGTCCATGTACACTTCATTGACTGAACATCGCGCATGATATCTAAAATAAAAAATATTCGTGACAATTAATTGTTGTTGAACTAACACTTATAGTTTTTGCAATCCTTGTTGTATTATAACTTTGTAAATCAAAATATTATATCTAAGAAAATTCTACAAATCACGTTTGGATTTATGAATGTTTTAACTTATATAGTATGATTAATAGAATTACTTAAATGTCTCAATAATATAATCATCGATTTTATTACATTTGAAATAAACCTAACTTTGTGAACTTATTAATCATTATTAAACCTTAATCGAATTTATTTGAACAAAATTATCCGAATTGATAAAACCTTATTTTAATTTATGAGTACGTCGAACTATAATTTTTACTTATTTGTGCTAAACTAACTTTTCTGAACTTACCCAGACTTAATAATTTTTATTAGATTTTATGTGAACTTATATGAATTTGACTGAATTTATTCATTTTTTTGTTTTTAATACGGAAAAAAAAAACAGAATGGTACTGTATCGTACTGTGTACCACTTTGGTTGTTCTTTTATTTAAGTTTGTCGAAACATTTATTAGATTCTCTAACACTCTAGTTCAACCTATCTAATGAAAAAATATTCGCTTAACCCATTATTTCATTAAGAGGTTAAGATAACATGACAATTTGCACTATTACTGGCACCCGTTAATGCAATCATTACCGCTCTCGATTCCTTCGTCATGGTTAACCCCTCTCTTTTGCGATATAGTATCAATTAATCCATTTGATGTTGGTGTACACATCGTTGACTGAACATCGTGCATTACCACTCTCGAATTCCTTCGTCGTGCTTAACCCCTCTCTTTTGCAATATAGTATCAATTAATCCATTTGATGTTGGTGTACACATCGTTGACTGAAAAATCGTGCATGTTATCCAAAATAAAAGATATTTGTGACAATTAATTGTTGTTGAACTAATACTTATAGCTTTTGGATTCCTTGAGACATTTATTTGTTACAAATTTCAATAATGTTAGTCTCCTTTACTTGATACATTTCTTTATTATAAGTAATCATGACACACCAAAAATTACAAATACTACCTCTTATTTTTTTTTCATATATCTTCTTACCTATAACTCCCACAAGAGGAGAAAGTTTGATGAAACATGTTCTCAAGAATTAAAAATGCAAAAATGTTATATTAAAAAGAAAGATATCAAAAAGTAAAGTGTGTAGAATAAAAAAAAAGTAAGGGAGTATTAGAACTATTGTTATTATAATCTAAACATTATATTTAAGGAAATTCAACACATCAAGTTTGGATTTATGATTGTTTAAACTTATATAGCATGATTAATAGGATTACGTGAATGTCTAAATAATATAATCAATCGTTTTTTTTACATTTCGAAATAGACCTACCTTTTTGACTTATTAATCATTATTAAATTAGACCTCAACCTAATGTATTTGAACAAATCTAAATTTGTTAGACCTTATTTTATGAGTAAATCAAACTTTATTTTCTTCTTATTTTTGCTGAACTAACTATATCTGTACTTACCCGAGCATATTAATTTTTATTAGATTTTATGTGAACTTATATGAATTTGACTGAATTTATTGAATTTTTTTTTTTAATAAGGACTAAACAAAAAACAAATTAGTATTGTATCGTATAGTAATGTATCACTTTGGTTGTTATTTTATTTAAGATTGTAGAAACATTTATAAGATTCTCTAACACTATAGTTCAACCGATATATCTAATCAAAACGTATTCACTTAACCCATTGCTTCATTAAAAGGTTCAGATAAAATAACAATTTATACTAATACTGACACTCCTTCATGTAATCATTTTCGCTCCCGAATTCCATAGGCTCGCTCAACCCTTCTCTTTTGTGATATAGTATCAATTAACCTATCTGATGTTGGTGTACACTTCATTGACTGAACATCACGCGTGTTATCTAAAGTAAAAGATATGTGCGACAATTAATTGTTGTTGAACTAACCCTTTTACTTTTTGCAATCCTTGTTGTATTATAACTTTGTAAATCTAAATATTATATTTAAGGAAATTCAACACATCTAGTTTGGATTTATGACTATTTAAACTTATATAATATGTTTAATAATATTGAAAAAATGTTTCAATAACATAATCAATCGATTTTCTTAAATTTGGAAATAAACATAACTTTTTAAGTTTATTATTATTATTAGACCTTAATCGAATTTATTCGAACAAATCTGAATTTATTATTACCTTATTTTATGAGTACATCGAACTTCATTTTCTTATTCTCTTTGCTGAACTGACTTTGTCTAGACATACCCGGGCTTATTAATTTTTATTAGATTTTATGCGAACTTATATGAATTTTACTGAACTTTTTGAACTTTTTTTAATTTCAGTAAAGAATAAAAAATAAACAGAATGGTACCATGTCGATCGTATAGTATACAACTTTGATTTTTCTTTTATTTTAGTTTGTAGAACCATTTATCAGATTCTCTAACACTATAATTCAACCTATATAATGAAAAAGTATTCACTTAGGGCCTGTTCTCCCCAGCTTATTTTCAGTTCAGTTCAGTTCAGCTCCAATCAGTTCAGTTCAGTTCAGATCAGATCAAATTAGTTCAGTTCAGTTCAGTTCTATAACCATTTTGTTAAATATTATTATTATATTGGTATAATTTATTTTACTAATTACTCTTATTATTATTATTATTCATTTTTATATCATTACTATTAAGTATTATTATTCATTTTTATATCATTACTATTAAGTATTATTATTATTATTATTATTATTATTATTATTATTATTATTATTATTATTATTTCTATATATTATTTTGTTTATTATACCTTTACTCATTATTATTAGTATTATTATTAGGAGGAACACTCAAAGCGCAAATAACCCACGTTTTTTAGGCCATAAACCAATCAAATCACGTCAAAACGGTTTATGTTGCAATTTTGGCGGTCCAATCCAATCATTATTTTTATATTATTGTTATTTTATTCTCAATATCAAGTATTAATATATTAATACAAATAATATAAAATAATTATTATTAATTATTATTATTATTAATTAATAATAATTAATATTATTTATTTGTAACTATCATCTAAAAATATCCAAAATACTATTATTATTATTATTTATTATTATTACTTATCATTATAATTATTATTTATATATTTATTCAATTCAATTCAATTCAATTCAGTTCAGTTAAGATCAGTTCATTTCAGTTCAGCTCCAATCAGTTTAGTTCAGTTCAGTTCAGCTCCAATCAGTTCAGTTCAGTTCAGTTCAGCTGTTTTATGCCGAAGAGAACAGACCCTTAGTCCATTTCTTTATCCAAAGATTCAGATAGAATGATCATTTGTACTATTACGGGCACTCCTTCATGCAACTATAACCACTTTTGAATTCCGTAGTCTCGCTCAATCCCTCTATTTTGTGATATAGTATCAAATAGTCTATCTAATATTGGTGTAACTCTTCATTCACTGAACACTACGCGTGTTATCTAAAGTAAAAGATATTCTTGACAATTAACTGTTGTTAACACTTATAATTTTGTAAATAAGGAAATTCAACACGTCAAGTTTGAATTTATGAATATTTTAACTTATATAATATGATTAATAGGATTGCTTAAATGTCTCAATAATATAATAAACAATTTTCCTATATTTGGAAATAATCCTACCCTTTTGAACTTATTAGTCATTAGTAGACCATAATCGAATTTATGTGAACAAAATTTTCCGAATTCATTATACCTTATTTTATGAGTACGTCGAACTTTTTTTCTTCTTATTTTTGTTGAACTGACTTTTTCTAAACTTATCCGAGCTTATTAATTTTATTAGATTTTATCTGAGCTTATATGAATTTGACTGAATTTATTGAACTTTTTTTTAAATAAGGAATAGAATAGTAAACAGAATGGTACTATGCCGTATAGTATATCACTTTGGTTAGTTGTTCTTTTATATAAATTTGTAGAACCATTTAATTTATTAGATTCTCTAATAGTATAGTTCAACCTATCTAATGAAAAAATATTCGCTTAACCCATTTCTTTATATAAAATGACAATTTGCACTATTACTGTCTACTGACACTCGTTCCATGAAACCATTACCGCTTTCGAATTTCATAGTATTGCTCAACCCCTATCTTTTGTGATAAATTATCAATTAACCCATCTTATGTTGGTCTACACTTCATTGACTGAACATCGCGCATGTTATCTAAAATAAAAAATATTCATGACGATTAATTGTTGTTGAACTAACACTTATAGCTTTTATATAAAATTAGTTTTATATTGAGGTATGATCATTGGGAGATCCTATATCATATAAAATTAGTTTTTCATATATAGATAGATACCCAATAAAGTTGGGAAAGTTAACACTTATAGCTTTTATATAAAATTAGTTTTATATTGAGGTATGATCATTGGGAGATCCTATATCATATAAAATTAGTTTTACATATATAGATAGATATTCAATAAAGTTGGGAAAGTAGTTCTATAATATTTGATTAGCTAAGATTTATAAGTGCACTTGAATCTATTATATTATTTATGCCAAGTGTTTTAACTATTTTGTGCATCAAACGCCCATTCACCTTTAGATTTTACGTGTTAATTTGTGGTTGCACTTTAAAGTCTATAGCATTAAAGTTCAATTTTTTTCATTTTTTCGAACTCTTATCTATTTATGCATATTGTAATGTATTCAAATCTTCAAATATAATTATTACTGAATTAGATATAATCGCAATGTATCATATAGCAATTCATAACTAAATAAAGTAAATTACACCTATATAATTAAATCTACTAAATATATGAGTATATATCATTATTTAAGAATTGAATTATAAAAAATGTTATATATGTGTTTTAGGAGCATGAACCCGTGCATTGCTATATTTTCCACTGCAAAATACTTTGATAATTCTCTAAGTTTTATATTTAAAAGGTATTTTGAAAAATAGAAAATTATCGGGGTGTTATAGTAACAATAAAAAAAGGAGAGAGTATTTGATAATTATGAAAGGTAGGTAAATATCAAATAAAAATTACACAATCATGCATACGTTTGATAATTGATTCTATCCCAATAATCACGTTTGATAGTGCCTCCCATTGTCATATATACAGTTCCTATCTAATAGATTACCAAGGATTAGGGTGGTAAATAAATTGTATTACCATAATTGTATTACAATCCACCATTATGGTATTGCACAATTTGAACTCTTTCCACCTTCTGTAGATATGTTAAATATTTGTATTACAATCATGGTATTATTATAGTATAGAACTGAGTTAATTGCCATGGTATATAACATAGTAACACCCTTAATTCCCTCTTCTTAGACTTATATTTATGGTTCGTTACGCTAAATTCTCTCAAATCCCTATTTCTTAACTTAATTATATTAATTTTCTAATTGGATTATTTGTTTATCTAAGGAGGAGTGGTAATGGTATTATTGTAGTCACTTGATCGAAGTATTGTGGCGCAAGAATGGTGGACATCTTACGTTAATTATTGTCCTCGATTTACTTCATTAAAATATATGAAAGTGCATTATAAATAGTTCTCTCTAAAGCAAAAAAAAAAAAGGTGTGGTTAATTTTGTATTATATATAAGTCTTCTTCCCCTCCCCTTAAAAAAAATTAAAATTATATACGTCTTCTTTATTTATTTTAATTAGTGCTTCATTTATCTCGGCAAATAGCGATTAGTTGAAAAATAATATTAAACATTGCGACAAAAAAATCTAATGTAATCACGTGCAAAAATAGTATATAGTGAATATTTAAAACACAATTAGTACTCGAAATTATGTGATTCTGCATTAGTTTGTAAACTAAACAAATTTTTATGTTGATTTTGTTGCTAACTTAAAAAGTAAAGGAAAAGATTGGGAAAGAAATCAATCAAAATTCGAGATCACCTCTTCTTTTTTATAACAATTATGGGCATGTAATAGTAATAAAAAAATGTAAATTCCTTAGCTTCTTAGTATGCCGTTTACACTATTTCATACAAATTAACTATGACCATAATATATTATATATATATATATATAAAGAATGATATAGAGGAAACTAATGAAATTAATGACAAATTGTGTTACAATCACGACAAAAATAAGATGACAAATAATGTTAAACATTGTTACAAAAAACTCTAATGCAATCCCATGCAAAAATATTAAGCAACCACGTGAGATATGATACACTATTTCATTCACGCAAGCCATGAATAACGAATTGATATTCCCATATAATGTTGCGACGAATTCACCTTCTACAGAAAATTGGATGTTGTTGCAAATCGTGAATGATGCTTGACATAATTTTTTTCCCTCAGATGATGTATGAAAACGTGTTTGGGGTTTATGAATTTTGATGTTGTGTAGTGCAATGCAAATATGATTAGGGTATTTATAGTGCAAAATAAAGGGTGTCTTCCTAAACACGATTTTTTTTAAAAAAATAAAAATAAAATATCATTAAATTACGAATTTCCATATTAAAGCTTGATTGAATCAATCCCTAAAATCACGTCATTCAAATTAGGAATGATTTTGATTTAGGTGATCAACTTGCACATGATTGAAGATTGTAATTGCTTGTTTCCATATGGAGTGAATCTCCAAAATTTTCGGCCAAATTTAAACATAATTGTTAATTTCTTGCTAATTTTCGGCCAAATTTATATTCGTGGTTTTATAAGATTGATTGATAATTTAAATTACTTCCCGTATTTAGTTGGTTAGTAAAATATTCGTAAAAACCCAATATGGCAATTAAAAATTTCGGCCAACCAATATTAATTTTAATTTTGAATTACATAATTGTACCCATAATTAACGTCAATCACATTAATATATGAATGGAATATCCTTGATTTCCGGAAATCTCATATGAGATCATGATATTAATTGCCTAATTTAAAAAATCAAACAATTAATTTCCGAATTCCTTTGCATTTTTCATTTAATTTTCGGCCAAAATATTATGCATTGCCACGTGGACACTCTTATTGAGAGTTTAATTGTGAGGAGCTCTAGAATTGCTCGGTTAATGTGAGCTTGACACGTCAGCTTTTGTCTTCTGCTTTAGATAATAGTATAGATCTTAATTATTGCAAATGTTAATGGTAATTGCCAAATCACCTAATTTAAATTGATAGTAACCGAAATTCTTAACATTCACTTAAACTATGTGCAAGTTGATCACCTAAATGAAATTCATATTCCTAAATTGAATTACATGATTTTAGAGATTGATTCAATCAAGCTTTAATATGAAAATGATTAATTATTAATGATATTTCTTTACAATTACATAATCAATCTAGGATAATAATTACGTGATTGATATCATATAAATATCAAACTTTGCATAAATTAGAGAAGTAATTCAAGTAAGTTTTTTATTTCAAAATCAAAAGGACCGGTGAATATTAAGTATAAATACACGTTTTGTGTGGTGTTATCCTCCACTAAATTCATCATTTTCTTCCTCCATAAATTCGTTCCATCACCTTGCAATCTTCCCCATTAGGCTGAAGGTTTTCCTTTGCAAGTTGCATTGGCTAGATAGAGAAATTATCATGGTCAAACCCAAACTAATTGCATACGCTTCCTTGAACATAGCCTACTGCTACTCTTATGTAACTATCTTTACTTAGTCTTCTACTATATTCTATATCCTAGATATAATTATGGATTCCTACTTTATCTTTTGTAATTATCTCTATCATTTGTAACTATTCTAGGTAGTAGTAGGTTGTAATATATTCTATCCTAGATAGCAATAGGTTGTATTATACTACTATATACTATGTCAATGTAAATGTAAGATATCATTCTACAATTTATAATTTACAGAAAATTACCCAAACATTTCTAATGATATAGTTTATCATTTTTTTTACAAGAATTATATAGTTCATGATTATCTTATGGGAAAAAAGTAGTAGTTCTATTAGTATTGTAAATTGGTAATTTTATATATATTAAAATTATATAAACATTTTTGTTTTTGTTTGTTTTTGTTTTCAAGCACACAAATGATAGTCAAATTACAACTATCCAAGCATATAAAATTGCTTTTTGTTTGTTTTTCTTTTCAATTGAATTCTAGCCAACTAATGTGCTACAAGAAAAAAAGCGACACCCACATTTTAAATCATATTATACTAATTGAAAAAAAATCTAGGATTATTGTTCTTTTTAAGTATAATAGAATGATGATAGTCAAAGTTAAAAATAAAGATCACTTCATAATATGTATTTGCTTAATCCGGTTGCAATGCTAATTGTTCTTTATTATATAATGATGGGTAAATTTTAGATTGAAAAAAAAAAAGAAATAGAGTTTTTCACAAAGCCATATTTAACAGTGAAAGATATAGAATAAAGACTTACCTAATTATATAGGTGATGAAAAAGCAATTTCGTATACATGTATATACAAATTTTTTGCCCAAAATCAACCCTTGATTCACTTGATACGGTCGAGATATTAGCCTTCATATACATGCATGTTCTTTATTTCTTTGAATTATGGGTTTTTATTTGTTGGAGTGTATGAATCCTTCCACCACCAAGAATTGGATGTTTCTTAGAAGATCGACTAGCCTAAAAAAATTGAATGGGTTTGCTGCTACATGATTATGCAAAGGATATAATGAGAAATGGTGTTGAGTGTTGTAGTACGGAGAAATTTTTTCAAAATATAAAATGAAAGTTTAGGTTTGCTTCTACAATGGGATTTTGATATTTTTCATGGTTTAGAAATTATGAAGTAAGGTTGATTAAAGAAAGAGGGAAATATTGGGTAAAAGAATTGCCAATATTTTACAGGAAATTTTACTCTGTTTCTTTTGGTTAGTTTTATAGGTAAGGTCTTTTTCTTAATGTTTATCTTAATAACCTACTTCTTTTTTATACTCCCTCCGTTTCATTTTAATTTACTCACTTTACTTTAGGGGAGAACCAATGAGGAAGTACAAAAATATGAGAGAAAAACTGAAAAGTGTGAGAGAGAAACAAAAGAGTGGGTTAAAATATTAAAAAGTGAATGACATGGATGGAAAAGGAGGAGAAAGTAGATGTGATATGTTACCAAAAATAGAAAAAGCAACAGTGTGTAGATTAAAAAGAAACGGACTAAAAAGAAAAGTGTGTAGATTAAAAGGAAACGGAGGGAGTAGTTAACTACTACCTATCAAACAAAAAAACGAACTATAATAACCTTTTTAAATAAAAGGTAAATAAATTAAATTGTAAATATTTAGCTAATTAGGCTATGTTCTCATCGACTTATTAAAATAAATTTTAGTAAAAATAAGTTAAGTTCAGCAAAAATAAATCAAGTTTAGCAATAATAATAAGTTCAACAAAAATAAGTTGAGTTCAGTAAAAATTAATTTACCAAAAAAGTCAAATGTAGTAAAAATAAATTCAACAAAAAACAAGTTCAACAAAAATAAGTTAAATTCCATAAAAATAAGTTAAGTTAAGCAAAGTAAAGCTAAAAAAACAGAGTCTTAACATGACGATATTATACCATATCAAAAAAGATATATACTTCTTCGTTCTGAAATAAGTGAAACACTAATATCTTTCATATGAGAGCTTTTTTTATAGGAGTATCTCACTTATTTCGGAATGGAGGAAGTATATGATCAATATTATAGATGATTCAAAATTTAAAAAATAAAATGGTATTAGGATACATGATATGAAGTATCTATATATCATATTATTATGGAAAAAATGTCAATATATAAAAGGGATTTTTTGAGATATTTTACCAAAGTAGTATATTTATAAAAAAGGAAAAATTGATTTAATCAGTCCCAACTATGAGCGTCCTGACAAAAACAGTCCCAACTATTGTTTTTTATTGTTCAGTCCCAACTTTGGAGGATATTTTACAATAGTCCCAGCAGGTTTTTAACCTGCTGTAGCAGGTAAACTTGCCAAAAAAAATTCCTTTTTTTTTCTATCTTCTTCCTCCTCTTTCCTCCCTCCCCTCTTCACTGCTCCCTCCTCCTCCTCTCCCCTGCCACCCAACCCCCTCCCCTTCCACCCCACTACCCCCCTTACCCACCTCCCCTAACTATCACTGCTCTCCACCACCCTCTCTACCATATCCAAAACCCCTTTCTCTCCCTCTCTTCCCATGCGTTCATCTTCATCACCCACCTCTTGCTTCATCTTCTTCGTGACTTCATCTCCTTTAGCCACAAATTTTCTTGGGCTCCATTGATCACCAAGGTATACAAATTGAGGTATAATTCCTCACTCAATTAAAATCAAAACCCCAAATCCCCCAAAGAACCCCAAACCCCGTCACTCTCTTTTTTTCCCTTGCAGCTCTGTTTCCTCCTACCGTTGATGTAGCCTTGGACCACTTGCTCCGCCCTTGTTCGTTCGGTCACTGGTGATGTGCGTTGATGCCGCCACCGCTCTCGGTGTTTGACGTTGCTTCCCCAATTTTCTCTCCCTCTTGTTCGATTTGTTGTTGGTGTCGTGAGTGGTGCTGCTGCCACCGTTCCCGTTTCGTCTTTGCTAGTCGTGGCTCTTCGGTGTTCTAAATCCCTTACCTCGTCCTTCCCTCACCTCGTTTTATGGTGTTTTGCGTCCCTACTCGTTGCTGCTGCTCCGCGCGTGTTGCCGTCGTTGCTGCCACCGTGTTTCTGTTGTGCTAGTTGTGTGGGGATGTGGGGTGGGAAGATATGTGGCAGAGCAGGGGAGAGGAGGTGGCAGGGGAGGGGGAAGGGGGGGAAGGGGAGGAAGGAGAGAAAAAGATGAGGTATTAAAACAGTAAAAAAAAAATTGTTAAAAAAATATTGACCTCTTAAACCGATTACTGGTTAACCTGGACCCTTATTGTAAAATACCCCCAAAAGTTGGGACTGAACAATAATAAATTGAAGTTGGGAATGTTTTTATCAGGGCGCTCATAGTCGGGACTTGTTAAATTAATTTTTCCTATAAAAAATATAATTTCATATTTTATATTTTAAAAAATGATTTTGCATTATGCATGGGTCTAAAAACTATTTGATTCATCTTTAATTATATACTACTTTGTTGTGGGTACAAGTATTTATGAGAGTAGAAAATAAAAATATATATTTGGAAAAATAATAGATATTTGGGAGTTATAGGTAAGAAGATATATGAAAAAATTAAGAGGTAGTATTGGTAATTTTTGGTGGGTCATGATTACTTAATAAAGAAATGTATCAAGTAAAAAGAGACTAATATAATTGAAATATGTAGCAAGTAAATGTCTCAAAGATTGCAAAAGCTATATGTGTTAGTTCAACAATAATTGAAAATCACGAATATCTTTTATTTTAGATAACATGCACGATGTTCAGTCAAGGACAAACTCAGTCTCATGTAGGCATGTATCTTTCGGTACCTGTTTTCAGCCATGGACAATTTTATCTTGTCGTTTCCAGAGTTACGAGCAAAAAAGGTCTCAATATCCTTCTGTTTGATAAAGAATATTGTTTGCGTGCAAATACGCTAAATGTAGTTTGCAAGAAAGTGTTCGCAAACACACAAATTCATTTGGAAATTTCATTTGTAATTTTTGTTCATCATCACTCATACTTTATGTTTTATGATTTTGTGTAATATGGGAAGTTAAGTCAATATTATGATGTGACTTCCTTTAAACATGTAATAAAACAATAAATACTCCCGTGCATTATGAACGGATCTTAATACTAGTTTATAGTTATAAATTGTGAGGATCGGATGTCATTATTTTTTCTGTAAGAATAGAAGAATGACTAACAAAAGGGGTGTAAATTAGTCGATCCAACTTAAGAATAATTGAAGAACGAATTGGTCAAACTTTGGTCAAAGCTAGCTCGGATTGATTAAAGTTCAAACTATACTCAAAACAATATCTAAGTCAACTCAAACAAAGTGAAGTTCAACTCCAAAGCTAATAGATAAACCCTAATATAACAACAAATACTCGCTTTGTCCCAAGATATTCTTTACACTTTCCTTTACGATTACGTCCGCCAAATTAATTTTCCACTTCTAAATTGGATATGATCCACTCTTATTTTAATCTTTGTAAATTCTTATTAGGGAGCGAGTCTATTATAAATAGGATTCCAATATCTTGTGTACTTTGGAAAGTCTATGCTAGGCTTATGTAGTATAAATATTTGTGATATTTTTATGAGAAGGGAAAGTCGTTTTACTCCTAATGATTCTTTCATTAACATGTTTTTGATCCTCTATCTTCTTCCCTTTGTTGTTGCTTCTCTCCAGCTGCCATGGAAGATGCCGAGAAAGCCCCTTATTCAACCTCACGTTATGAACCTTTCTCTGCTTATTATCTTCATCCTAGTGAAGGTATCGGTATTGTTATTAGTTCTATTATGTTGAAGGGAGACAACTATGAAGAATCGTCTCGTTCTCTGCGTAATAATTTACGTGTCAAGAACAAATTAGGGTTCATTGAAGGCACGATTGTTGTTCCCGATGCCAAGTTTTCGGATTACCATCAATGGGGTATTGTAAATTCCATGTTTGTTGTAAAGCCCCCGGCCTCTAAACATCTTTGTTAGGTTAATTAATCTTTGATTATTAACAGCGGAATACCTAGATTTTTGGTCGTGCACTTTCATACTTTACGTTAGGAAAATACAAGGCAACATACTTTCATAATCCTTCATATAATAATGTGAAAACTTCAATATACTAGATTATATAAAAATTAAAGTAAAACCGTTGATGTTAATTAGACTAACTAATTACTTGAGTTACAAAACTATAGATGTTTGAGTCATTTTAATAACAATTCCACATTACAAAGCCATTCAGTCATCCCTTTCATTACCTAAAGAGAAAAACAAAACATCATGAGCTGATGCCAAGTACTATACTACTCTAAGAACGTAAATTCATTTTAACTCATTTTTATCTGCAAACAGAGATGAGAGAATATAGTCAAACCATTTCATAAACATATAATTCATATCAGAAATTTAAAAGAAAGATTAATATTGTCATTCAATATTATATCATATTAATTATCATATTCTTTTGGTTATTTGGTGAGTAAAACATAAGGTAAGCCACGGAGAAAGTCCTCCAGCGTAGCAGAATACGGATGCCACATGATATTATTAACCCCCAACATGAGGTGGCATAACATAATGCGCGTGTCACGGGAGACGATTGTCCTCCAACAGAATGTGACTGCAGAATGTAACGTGTTCGACCATCATAATAGAATTACTTCCAAGAACAGTCTTTTACTTTCATTTGTCACGCTTCATGAATTTTAATTATATTTCACAAAACATCTTATAAGCATCATCATAGCTGATCATAAACATCAATACAAACGTCATTTCATATCCCGCAACCCATAAGAACATATTATCAAACATTATACAAAAGCATCATAAAATATAATTGGAAGGGGAGTGCGGATGTTAGCAGTACATGTTACCTCGAGTCGCGATTATTATACTTGATAGCCGGAGGAGGCTTGTAATATCCCTTTTTCCTTTCTAATCTATTCAAGAATTCATAAAGAATGAGTTATTAATATTTTATTCAATATTTCAAGTTCTACGATCCATTTCCATCATGTGTCCATTATAAGAAGTACTTTAGTATGAATTACTAGAGAGTTTGTGAAATTAATGGAATTTCATTATCACTATCTAATACTTAAACGGTCCTAGATGACACATTCAAAATGACTTCTATGTCCAAATTAATTACTAAATATAGACACATAATTGTGTCTCTTTATTTAAGGATTCAATGATGAAACATACCGCAGTTTTAAATGGTCCGACCCAAGGGCAGAGCGGTTTAAAAAATCATCCCAAAACTATTTCGAAAAGTGTTAAACTCCCATTTTAAAGCCCAATCAATTATTCTTGATAGTTAATTGCGTTTTGAGCCTAATCCTTTGAAAAAGGCCAATAAATGATTATTCACGATAATGAATTATTTTTTTATAATTAAAATTAGATTCCGAGAGTCAAAAGATAAAAGAATGTCTTTAAAACGCGTTTCATAAAGAGTTGTCAAGGCGTGTTGAAAAAGCAAGGTGGTGCGCTTGACGCACCTTGGTGCACCTAGCGCACCACCGTGCGTCTGGCGCATGGTCGTGCACAAAGTGTCCGTTAGTGCATCATACACACCATTGTCCAACTGTGTCAGGTGCATCAACCTGTACTTGGCACGTGGCATTGTGTGTCACACAGAGCTGTGCGCTTAGCGCACTCCTCTGCGCAACTCACGGTTCTCTTTCTTATCTTTTTGAAAGCGTGTACCACGTGTACATTTTCTATTGGATGTGTCGCGTCAGGCACACCAATGTGCCCCTAATACGTGGAGTTGCGCATCACACGTCATCATGCGCCTAGCGCAAATGGCACGTGAAGCGCACATTCGTTTTTCATATAAATACTCCTGAATTTCGTACGTTTTTTGGAATAACTTCAATACTCGACTTTTACAATATGAATTTCAATACTTTACGAAGCCCCATACAAACCTCTCTACAAAAATCATACCTTGCAAATCTATAAACACAAATACATTCAAATATACATACTTTCATACATTCATACTTTTAGGCTTCACGATTGCTCGTTCCGATAGTTGTCAATCTCGCAGACCCAAGCCGTGGTATAATCATGAGGGTCCTTGAATTAATTCTCTATTTTTATATTGGTTACTAACTGTTTCTTTCCTGATGTAGATCTTTAATATAAATCGTTCCATTATACATTCTAATCCTTCTTTCCTTTTTATTTATTTTCATATATTATTATATGTTTTCCTGATTGCTCTATGCCGAATCTTCATCACCTCACATGTTATTTCTTCTAATCAAAGACCTAAACAACTGTTCTAATATTAATCAGATTAATTTGAACAACCTGCTAGATTCCCTATAATTTGATTTCCTAATAACATGTCACTAAAATGTTGTCTTTTATGTGGTTACTGAACCAACCCAGACTAAATATTTTTAGAGTGAATGAAAATATTATTTGGTTATTTTATTGCATAAAAATTGACATGAATCAATATTTAAGTAGAGGCTAGCAATGGGCGATATGGTTCTTTACCGTGTTTGTACCCTCACCCCCGAACTCAATCTATGGTTCATTGATCATCTATGGAGTTAGGACGAAGAAATTTACATTGGATAGGTCCCTAAGTTGTCCCTACGATTTTGCAAAAACTTCTGGATAGGTATCCTACATCGGAACCGAATTTGGTGAAAGAATCTCTTTTTGGTTGGCCAATATGAGTTAACCTGGTACTAGCAGCTTTATCGGGGAGTTTCTCATCTTAGTAGGAGCTTTCCAAAGAAATAGCCCAACTAGGTTTATGAGTCTTCCTTTAAGACTAGTTGGCGACTTCAAAATAATTTTCTATAAAACCTTTACAATAAGGTAGTCATATACGTGCTCATCCAACATAGACAAAATAAAAATACGCCTACAATTTGGCGACTCCACTGGGGAGGATTTTTTAAAAACAATATTTTTTTAGTGGAGTGGGTGAAACTCGAAAAATACGATTCATACTCTTTTTATACATTAGAATGACATTACTGTTTTGCATATGCATGACTATTGTTGGAGCCACCATAAGGACAATCTACCTTGCCTCATTAGTGAATGTTCTACGTGTGAGGCCGCCCCACCGGGTTTGCGCTTTATCCTTCCAAAAAGTCTTGAGCGATAGTGTTGGATCTTAGTCACAAGAAAACCAACCCAACCATGGCATTGTTCTCTTGTTCCTGACTTGGGAACTGGAGTGCGTCTTACACGTGGCCACCTTTTAAAGCAGAGGTACGAAGCGTGGGATCAATCTCTTAGTCATGGACCCTTTCAGCCTTAACCCAAACATGACCATAGTTTCAAACATAGAACTTGACTTTAGGTTGAAACTTTTGCATCCATGTTACATGACATTTGCTTGTGATTGCAATATTGCATGTTATTAACTTGTCATATTGTCATTATTATGCGTTGTACCTAAAATAACATCTAAATAACAAATAAAAGATCTTACATTGGCCAAAACCTCGCCTAAATCCCAGAAAAAGTATCAGGGGAGTAGTGCGCCAATCGCATTAAGTTGCGCCTGGCCCATCACTCCTGCACCAGATGCATGATCGTGTGCCGCGCGCAGTCTGTGCATCGCATGCTTGTGGTCGAGCTAGTCGTTGTGGTGGTCGATTTTTTATCCAATCTATTTGTATTCGCGTAAAGCATGGTCATTGTAAGGTGTCACATATTTCAAAAAGAAAATCAGTCTTTTCATGCATGGTCGAGTATGTCCTAAAAAAAGTGCATCTAGAAAAGTGGTCATTGTCATACATGTCTACCTTCTTGTACTGTATAACTAATCTTCTCTATCAATCCTACCTTATCATATTCCATCAATTTCAAAAACTGACATTTTCCAAAATCAATCCCACAACCTCTTTTATTCTACCTTTTTTGAAAACATTTATTAATCACTTACCACATATTGAAAAAATTATCACTAGTGGTGATATGGATGCAAAGGCACTTGTTAACCATGAGCCTATTGACTTGACCATGGACACTTTAGGGTTCCAAATCAAGAACAAGAACCAAGTCTTAGCTTGTGTGCTAACATGGGACTTGGATGATGGCATGGATGGTGGCGTGGAAAGGGGTAAAGAGGAATCCTAGTTCAATTAGGATTACTCCTTGCTTGCTACATAGAATCCTAGTAGAATAAGGATTGCTATGTTTATGTTTTATGTTTTACAAAGATAAACATGTGACTTGTACATGTTATCTTTTAGGCGTGTGATTTAATAAAATAGGAGTAGGATAAGTTTATGTTTTCCTAGTAGAATTAGGATAAGTTTTCATAGTTGGATTAGCCTAAGTTGTACCCTATATAAAGGGACGTTTCTTTTAATAATACTTAAGAGTTTATTTTGTGTTTATACATCTTCTTGATTGTTTGTTTTAAAAGCTTACAATTGAAACCATTAATAACTTTTCATGAGTGATAATTCTTAGTGTTAAACATCTTAATTCCAGGAGTGGTTTTAAGAGTGTTTAGAGTTTTTATTCAAGTTTCAGGATGATCTTGAATAAATCCATATCCCTTGTTCGACTTTATGCTTGTTGTTCGAAGTTCTTGGAGTCAATCTTCAAGATTCTTATTCATTCTTGATTATTAGACTTCTTGGTTTAGTAATCATATCAAGTGGTATCAGTTTTCCAGGGAGGAGAGGATAGAAAGGATTCTCATATCAAGAAAGATCCGAGGGCAAAGAAAGAAAGAAAGGTTCGAACATTGCAAGATTTGATTTTTGGTTACCAAGAACCAATCTTGACACTTCAAGATTGTCACGACAAGGTTCAAGAAGGGGTAAACCATTCAAGAGTCCACTTTGTACATCCAAGATTGCATCAAGATCCAATCTTTAGGATCAAGAAAGGTGTAGGAGGTACTTGGAGACACCTTAACCATGGCATCCGAGATGGACAAACTAGCTATGGCTATGAGTGAGTTAGCTCGTACTCAAACTGAGGCAAGCAATCACACAAAGAGGATAGAGGCACGTCTAGATGCTATTGCCGACATAATCACCAAGAGACTCAATCCCAATAGTGTGTCATATATAGGCCTACATTCGGAGGATGAAGGGGATGAAGGTGAAGCAAGATCATCCAAGAACGCCTATCAAGATGATAGAGGGTTGAAGCTTGATGACTACACTGGTGAAGGCAAACCTGAGGACTTGTTGGAGTGGATTCGCCAACTAGAAAAGGTGAATGAGTATAGGGGTTTCGATGATCGAAAGAAATTCAAGGTGGCTGCCATTAGACTCACGAAATATGCTGGAATTTGGCTTGAGGGGTTGCACGCGCAAAGAGCCAAGAAAAACAAGGCCAAGTTATGTAGTTGGGAGAAATTGAAAGGGAAGCTTAAAGATAAATTCCTACCTGATGATTACGAGCACAAACAATTCATGAGACTTACATCAATTAGCCAAAATAATCTAAGTGTGCATGAATACACTATGGAGTTTGAGAAACTAGGCCTTATGTGTGATATAGAAGAGAAAGAGATGCACAAAACAGCAAGGTACATTAAAGGCTTGCATAGGAGCATAGCCAAGAGAGTTGAAGTTTCTACTTATCACTCCTTTACGGATGTGACTAAGTTAGCTCAGAAATTTGAAGAACATGACAAGGAAGAGAAACCTAAGGGAACATACACACCTAGGTATGACCCTAATGCAAAGGGAAAGGCTACTACTTCCTACACAAGGTGGAACGAAAATCCTAAACCTAACAATACACCTAAGGAGGACACTACTATGGAGAAAACTAAAGTGGTCGTGCCTAAAGACAAGTTTGAGGAGTTGAGGAAGTGCTTCAAGTGTCAAGGAAGAGGACACATAGCTAGTAATTGCCCTACCAAGAAGGCTCTCACCATGAGGCAATACTTAGCCTTGAATGAAGAAGAAAGCATGTATGAGTTCATCCCTAAAGAAGAACCAAACATGGAGGAAGATGATGAAGAAGAGGATGCTTTTGCAGAAGATGATACAAGGCTAATTGAAGTGGTTAGGCGCACCTTACATATGGATCATACACCTAACATGGCACAAAGGGAGAATCTTTTCCATACTAGATGCAAGGTAGGTGAATATACATGTAATGTCATAATAGATAGTGGTTCTTGCACTAATGTTATTGCAGCTGAAGTGGTGTCTAAACTCAATCTCATCACAAGGGCACACCATAAACCCTACAAGTTGAGTTGGTTGGATGATAGCACTGGCATGAGGGTAAAGAAACAAGCACTTATTTCATTCTCTATTGGAAGCTATAAAGATGAGCTATGGTGTGATATATTACCTATGAGTGCATGCCATCTTCTACTTGGAAGACCATGGCAATTTGATAGGAACGTTATTCATGAAGGGGACTCCAATGTCTATTCTGTATTGGTTAGTTCAAAAGGGTTAGATTACATCCTCTAAACCCTACTCAAGTGGCACCTAAACAACAACCTAAGACACCAAGTTACTTCCTAAATGCAAAAGAATTCGAGCATGAAGTAGAGGAAAAAGGTTATGCTTATGCTTTGGTTGTGAGGCAAGTGACTACAAGTATCAAGGTACCTAACAATGATCAACTTGAAACTTTGATGCATGAGTTCAAAGATGTTTTTCCAGAGGAGTTACCACAAGGTCTTCCACCTTTAAGAGGGATAGAACATGCTATTGATCTTGTTCTTGGTGCACCATTACCTAACAAACCTGCTTATAGATGTGATCCAGTGGCTTCTAAGGAATTGCAACGCCAAATTGAAGAGCTAATTGAGAGGGGTTATGTAAGGGAAAGTATGAATCCATGTGCTGTGCCAGCTTTACTAGTTCCTAAGAAAGATGGAACATGGAGGATGTGCATAGATAGTAGAGCAGTAAACAACATCACAGTTAAATATAGGTTTCCTATGCCTAGATTAGAGGATATGTTGGATGAATTACATGGTGCTTCAATCTTTTCTAAGATTGATCTTCGAAGTGGATATCGTCAAATGAGGATTAGGGAAGGAGATGAATGGAAAACAGCCTTCAAGACAAAGCAAGGGTTGTATGATGGATGGTCATGCCCTTTGGCTTATGCAATGCGCCTAGTTCCTTTATGAGGCTAATGAATGAGGTACTTCGTCCTTTCCTTAATAAATTTGTGGTTGTTTATTTGGATGATATACTAATCTATAGCAAGAGTGTGGAAGAACACTTGGTTTACTTGCGCCATCTCTTCATAAAATTAAGAGAACAAAAACTCTATGGAAAGCTAGAGAAGTGTGAGTTTCTTGTAAACAAGGTGGCATTTTTGGGGTATATTGTGTCACAAGAAGGAGTTATGTTGATCCTGATAAAGTAAAAGCAATTTCATCTTGGATAGCACCCAAGAATGTGTCTGAATGTCGAAGCTTCCATGGTTTGGCATCTTTTTATAGGAGATTCATTAGAAACTTTTCTTCTATCATGGCACCTATCACAGAGTTAATGAAGAAAGGAGAGTTTACTTGGACTTCCTTAGCACAACAAGCATTTGAAGATATAAAAGGTAAACTATGTTGTGCACCTGTTTTAGCATTACCTAATTTCCATAAACTATTTGAGGTGGAATGTGATGCAAGTGGAGTAGGATTGGAGCTGTTCTATTGCAAGAAAAGAGGCCAATTTCATACTTTAGTGAGAAATTGAGTGGAGCTAAACTCAATTATTCTAACTATGATAGAGAATTTTATGCCATTGTTCGTGCATTAGATCATTGGTCACATTATCTTAGACCAAAACCTTTCATTCTTCATTCTGATCATGAAGCATTAAAGTACATTCATGGCCAACAAAAGCTCAATCATAGACATGCTAAGTGGGTGGAGTTTCTTCAATCATTCACATTTTCTTCAAAGTATAAAGAAGGTAAGACAACATAGTGGCAGATGCATTGTCTAGGCGTTCCTATTTGTTAACTATTGTGGATGCACAAGTCCTAGGGTTCGAACACTATAAGGAGTTATACAAAGAAGATGTGGATTTCAAGGAGAAAATGGCTCGACAAGAAGGTCCTATGTGTTACATGAAGTGTTTCTTTTTAAGGAAACAAGTTATGTGTGCCTAAGTGTGGTGAGAAGGCTTCTAGTAAGGGAGGTTCATAGTGGAGGAGTGCTGGACATTTTGGAGTTCAAAAGACTCTTGATGCATTACAAGAAAACTGCTATTGGCCACACATGGTAAAAGATGTGCACTTGGTGGTTACACATTGTGCTACTTGTCAAAAGTCTAAGAGTACTTTCCATAAAGGTCTCTATACACCTTTACCAGTTCCTCATTAACCATGGGATAGTGTGAGCATGGATTTTATAGTAGGGTTGCCTCGAACTCAAAGAGGGAAAGATGCCATAATGGTGGTAGTGGATCGTTTCTCTAAGATGGCTCACTTTGTTCCTATGCACAAAACTGATGATGCATCACATGTAGCTGATTTATACTTTAGAGAGATCATTAAACTACATGGCATACCAAGGAGCATTGTATCTGATAGGGATTCTAAATTCCTAAGTCACTTTTGGAGATGCTTGTGGCGCATGCTAGGGACTAAGTTACTCTTTAGTACTAGTCATCATCCTCAAACAGATGGTCAAACTGAGGTGACAAATCGTGCATTGGGAACTTTGCTAAGGGGATTGGTGAGTAAGACACAAAAGGATTGGGATATCAAGCTTGCTCATGCAGAATTTGCTTATAATAGAGCACATTCATCTACTACATCTCATTCACCATTTGAGGTAGTGTATGGTATTAATCCTTTACTTCCTATTGATTTTGTTGCAATGCCTAAGCATGAAATACACATGGATGCAAAGAAGAGATTAGAAGCATTCAACAAAACTTGTGAACAAGTGAAGGTAAGGATTGAAAAGATGAATATTCAATACAAGACAAGAGCTAACAAGGGGCGCAAACAACATAGGTTCAAGGTTGGTGATCTTGTATGGATACATTTGAGGAAGGAGAGGTTTCCTAGCAAAAGGAAGAACAAGCTTATGCCTCGAGCTGATGGACCATTTGAGGTTATTGGATTCATTGGAGATAGTGCTTACAAAATAGATTTACCAGATGAGTATGGAATGTAAGTGCTACTTTCAATGTAGGTGATCTATCTCCTTACTATGATGATGAGAATTTGAGGGCAAATTCTTTTGTGGAGGGGGAGAATGATATGGATGCATAGGCACTTGTTAACCATGAGCCTATTGACTTGACCATGGACACTTTAGGGTTCCAAATCAAGAACAAGAACCAAGTCTTAGCTTGTGTGCTAACATGGGACTTGGATGATGGCATGGATGGTGGCGTGGAAAGGGGTAAAGAGGAATCCTAGTTCAATTAGGATTACTCCTTGTTTGCTACATAGAATCCTAGTAGAATAAGGATTGCTATGTTTATGTTTTATGTTTTACAAAGATAAACATGTGACTTGTACATGTTATCTTTTAGGCATGTGATTTAATAAACTAGGAGTAGGATAAGTATATGTTTTCCTAGTAGAATTAGGATAAGTTTTCATAGTTGGATTAGCCTAAGTTGTACCCTATATAAAGGGACGTTTCTTTCAATAATACTTAGAGTTTATTTTGTGTTTATACATCTTCTTGATTGTTTGTTTTAAAAGCTTACAATTGAAACCATTAATAACTTTTCAGGAGTGATAAGTTCTTAGTGTTAAACATCTTAATTCCAGGAGTGGTTTAAGAGTGTTTAGAGTTTTTATTCAAGTTTCAAGAGTGATCTTGAATAAATCCATATCCCTTGTTCGACTTTATTGCTTGGTTGTTCGAAGTTCTTGGAGTTCATATCTTCAAGATTCTTATTCATTCTTGATTATTAGACTTCTTGGTTTAGTAATCATATCAAGTGGAAAAAACCTTATATGTCACCTAGTAACAGATGCGATTTTTGTAACATCGCGTCCGAAAATCAACCTTAAAAATGGGAGGGAAAGTTGGTAGTATAATCTGATGCGGTCCTCTTGTAGAGCGCATCAAATTAAATGAATCGATGCGGTTTTTAAAAATCTAATGCGATTTGGTGGATCGTATCAGATTTTTATTTTTATTTTGCTCAAAACCCGCGTTTCCAACCGTTGGGCCAGCACGCTGAATTATGGCCCAGTACGCACGTTGAATTATGGCTCAGCCTCCTAACACTAACTCCCCTCCTTACTCCTAACCCTAACACTCTCCTCTCCTCCAGAACCAAACTCTCTCTCGTCCCTCATAACTATCAAACCCTAATCTCCCTCCTCTCCCCTCTCTGTCTCTCTCTCCTCTCTACTCCTCCCTCACCCCACGCCGTCATTAGATCTCTCCTCTCTCCTCTCTCTACTCCTCCCTCACACCACGCCGCTAGATCTCTCCTCTCTCCTCTTTCCTCTGTACTACCATGCATCCCTAAGTTTTTGTTCTTCCATGGTATCACACAACACCTTACCTCTCTCTCTCCTCTCTACTTCTTCACAAAACAAAGAAACGAATAACGATGAATGAAGAAAAATCAGAAAATGAAGAAACGAAGAGCGAAAATGGGGAACGAAGAAACGAAGAAAGAAATGAAGAGCGAAACGAAGAAATAAAAAGACAAAGAATCGAAAATATGTACACAAGAAATTCGTTCGTTTGATTTTTGATGGGATTTACTATCATGCATTCCTAAGTTCTTGTTTTTGGATTTGTTGAATTTTTTTTCCGTTTTTTGTTTTTTTTACCAGATTTTTTCATTTTATTTGAGATTTAGTTTTTGGATCTGGTTTTGGATGTAGGTTTTTATTTTGGTTTTTTGGGCTTCCATTTTCGTTTCGATTTTATTGGCTTCCATTTTCTTATAATTTTCGGGTTCTTAATTTTCGCTTTTTCGTTTTCGGGCTCTTAATTTTTGCTTTATTATGGTTCTTTGTAGTTGTTGGTTTTGGATATGTATTGTAATTTTCTGTACATATATTAATTCTCTATGTATGTTAATGTTGTATATATGTTAATTTGTTATTTTTGTATATTTGTTTAATTTTCTGTATTTATGTTGAAATGTTGTTTCTATGTATTTATGTTTAGTTTTCATATAATTTTCTCTATATATGTAGCTAATTTTCTATGTATTTTGTATAATTTTGGATTGTTTCTATGTAGAATGTATTATATATATATATATATATATATAATATATATATATATATATATATAATATATATATATATATATAATATATATATATATATATATATATGTTAGAATTTATTTTATTGTCCACTTTTCAAGTATTCCACAAATGAAGAAGCCAAAAACATGAATTTAGTGCAGACCTGCAACCTGCAGGTATGCACTTTTTTTGACATGAATTTAAACCTTACTAATGCGATTTTTGACCGGATCATTAAAAAAATGGGATCTGCTACAAGCCCACTTGATGCGGACCAAAACCGTATCAGTAAGCCCGATTTCAACCGCATTTGATGGGCTTTTTTTCATTAGTGTATATTTGTCAAAATTATCTTCCTAACAAAAGATAAAAACAAGGAGTTCCTTTCAAAAACGAATTTCGAAAATTCTAAGCCTAATCCAAACACCTTCAATCCAATCCAATCAACCAAATTCAATCCACTTGCATTCATTTTAGGCCCATGAGAATTATAGTCCACTTTGCATTCATATTAGGCCTATCTAAATTTGAATCCATGCATTCATCTTAGGCCCACTAGCATTAGAGTCCATCATATAAGTCTTACTCATGTCAAAATCTAGGCCCATTTGCATTTTTATGTGAACCTAAGTCTATGTCAAACCCTTTCCAAGTCTAATCACTAGTGGAAAAATACGCAAGGGTTGCGGTCAAAATAACCCTAAGGGCTGTGTTTTTTGCTAGCAGCCCTTGCTGTAGCAGCCCTTGCTGTAGCAGCCCTTCAGCAAAAAGGAAGGGTTGCTGTTTTTAAACAAACCACAACCCTTCAGTACTTGAAATGTTGCGATGTAGGAAAAAAAACCCGCAGCCCTTTTGATTATGAAGGGCTGCGGTTTAGCAAAAAACCGCAGCCCTTCATCATCAAAAGGGATGCGTTTATTCATAAACCGCAACCCTTCAAATATAGAAGGGACGCGGTTTATGCCCAAAACAATACCAAACTTCTTGGCACCCCCAGCCAAGGCCAAACCTGCTACCAGTACAGCACCCCCTACTGCCATCTCATCCCACCCCACACCCACAACCCCACCCCTGCCTACCCACAGACCACCTCCCACACCCCTCTGCCCACCTCCCACGATCTCTGCACACTCACATCCCCATCCTCTGCCCAGCACCCACCGTGGCAGCCCCCTCCCTCCGCCGAACACCTTCCTTCCAAAAAAAAATAACCGAAATTCGACCAATAATAAATGTGTTGAGCCAATATGGTTTTGATGATGACAAACTAAAGTAATAACTAACAAGGTTTACAAGTTTTATGTGTGCAAGGTTCATGAATTAACAATGGTGCTTTATAAAGATTATAAGTGAAGTTCGTGAGTTGGAACTCCAAGAGAAGAATGAAGTTCTTGTGTTGGAACTCCAAGAGAAGAAGAGCTTTTTTACATAAGGGTGTAATTAGGTTTCTTATGTAAGAAACAAAGATCTTCATAAGGTAATGAATTGGAACTACGGAGTTGTTCCTGTGAATAAAGGAATTGTTCCTATGGAACTATGTTAGTGGAACTAGTATAGCAAACATGTGTCTAAAACGATGAAGTGACTAAAATTATAAGATAGTGTTTATCAATTCCTTTGTAAGGAACTGATGAACTAGCACTATTAAGGAACTAACGAAATTAAAGAAACTAGACAAGTATTATATGGTGCAACAGTTATAATGTGTCAGTTGAATTGTTAAAGGCTAAAATTTAGGAAACTGTTTTGTGTTTGTTAAAAATCTAATTTTAAAGAAAATATTTTAAAGAAAAGATTTTATCTTTATTGAAAATAAAATCTTTTTCGGTTTTTAGATAAAATATTTTAAAAGATATTATTTTGATAAAAGGATTTAATTTTGGTTTTATTAATTAAAATACTTTTTAATTAAATCGGATTTTTGGTTTACTGCATAAATGGTTGCTATAATTAAGGAAGCAGTAGAATTTCCATAACACACGTTTAAAGTAGATCATGGAGATCATGGGTGTCAAAAGGAACGTGTTCCTCTGGTTAAGAAACATCATGGGAAAATGTTTTTACCCACTAACACATGATCTAAACCACGTTCATTAAACTTACTGTTATTTAAGACACGCACTTAACTGAGTTTCAATGTGTGTCTGACAAAGTAATAATTAATCTACAAAGGTATTAATTTAAGAATCACTTTTATTGAGTCAGTACCACCAAAGTTCAAAGTTCCAAGTTCCAAGTTTTGTAGCCATATGAGTTCATTGTTTCATTAGTACTTTCTATCATTCTACTATTTTGTATTTCGAGTTGAGAAAAGAGTTAAGAAGAACTCTTATTATTTGAGTTTGGGGAAAGGGTTTGGGTGAATCCTATAAAGTGTGAGGCTTTGAGTGAAGCAACGAAAATGAAAGGAACTTCGAGTGAAGTTCGAGAAGAACAACAGTTAGAGGGAACCGTTGTTGGGCTTGAGTTTGTAGAGGAACTCAAGGAGTGGCTCGAGAGATAGTAGGTTTGTAACAAAGGTGTTTTGGCCTATTATAGTGACAGAGTTGAGTTTTAAATCCCTAGTGGTCAAGGTTGTTTCTTCTTGTTGGGCCCAATAAGTTTTTCCTTGTAAAATCTCTTGTGTCTTTCTCTTGTTCCTTTCATTGTTTTATAATTCCACAAAAAGTTGCGTTTATTTCTCACCCATACAATTCACCCCCTCTTGTATTGTTCCTAGTGAAATAACAAAATGCAAGCCTAATAATATACACACTAGTTATATTATACCTCATATTATCATGTTCAAAAATAATTTGGGGTTAAATGACTCGAGAAGTACAAATTGGACGCGAATCGGCCAAAATTACCCTAAAATCACATTTACGTTCCTGAAATTCGACCAACAACAAATGCAAGCCTAAAAATCTACTTACTAGTTATACTATACCTAATATTATCATGTTCAAAAAGAATTTGGGGTGAAATGACTCGAGGAGTACAAATTGGACGCGAATCAGCCATAATAGGCCTAAAATCACATTTATGTTCCCGAAATTCGACCAACAACAAATGCAAGCCTAAAAATCTACACACTAGTTGTATTGTACCTCATATTATCATGTTCAAAAAGACTTTGAAGTTAAATGACTCGAGAAGTACAAATTGGACGCAAATCCGCCAAAATTGGCCTAAAATCACATTTACGTTCTCGAAATTCGACCAACAACAAATGCAACCCAAAAAACTTACATACTAGTTATATTATACCTTATATTATCATGATCAAAAATAATTTGGGGTTAAATGACTAGAAATCTAATAACTAAACGCAAAAAGGCCAAAATAGACAAGTGCGTAGGGGTAGAGGAGGGGTGGGCAGGGGGTTGGGGTAGGTGGGCAGAGGTGTGTAGGGGTGAGGAGGTGGGAAGAGGTGTGCAGGGGTGGGGAGGTGGGAAGAGTTGTGTAGGGGTGGGGATGTGGGCAGAGGTTGGGGGAGGTGGGGGAAGAGTGTGCAGGGGGTTGGGGGAGGTGGGGGAAGAGTGTGCAGGGGGTTGGGGAGGGGTGTGCAGGGGTGGGAGAGGGGTGAGCAGGGGGTTGAGGGAGGGATGAGGATGTGAGTGTGGGGCAGGGGTGTGGGAGGGGAGGTGGGTGTGGTAATGGGGTGTGGGTGGTGGTCTGTGTAGGGAGGTGGGCAGGGGTGGGCAGGGGTGGGCAAGTGTGGGGTGTGCAGAGGGTGTGGGTGGGCAGGTGTGGGGTGGGTCAGGGGTGGGTGTGGGTGTGTGTATGGGTGTGGGTGTGTACAGGGTGGGCAGAGGTGGTTTGATCTATGCACCTCTGGCCACCCTGCACCTTCCCACACCCACCCCTGCACATACCACCTCCCACACCCCTTCCCAGTTCCCCTCCCGACCACACCCTACACAGACCCCTCCCCACCACATCCTGCACAGACCCCTCCCTACCACACCCCTTCCCACCTCCCCTCCCCACCACACCCCTCCCATATTCTGCACAGACCCTCCCCCACCCATGCCCTCCCCTACACACAGCTCCCCAACCCCTGTCCACCTCCCTGCACAAATTAGACGTGAAAAGGTCGAAATAGGCGTAAAATCACATTTACGTTCCCGAAATTCGACCAATCTAGTTATATAATACCTCCTATTATCATGTTCAAAAATAATTTGGGGTTAAATGACTCGAAAAGTACAAATTGGACGGGAAAAGGCCGAAATAGGCCTAAAATTATATTTATGTTCCCACTAGTGGAAAAAAATCCTATCCTATGCGGTCAAAATCGGGCTTACTGATTCGGTTTTGGTCCGCATCGGATAGGCTCGTAGCAGATTCAATATATTTATTGATGCGGTTCTAAGGTAAAAATGGATCAGTTAATCACATTAACTGATCCGGTTTTAACCTCAAAACCGCAGTAGATTATCAAATTTAATATCAAGAAAAGGTGTAGATCTGCAGGTCTGCACATTTAACATCTCCCCTCTCACTGTGTATTTGGAATCGACAAAGTCAAAAAATATACAAAACATATATATATGTGTAATAGCCCTAAGAAGCCCTAACTCAAAACCATGATTATGTGCTAAAGCATGAGATCGTATTAAAGTAACTACAGAGCAGTCTAACTGTGTATTTCCTATGATATTATGTTTAATTAGTTAACTTATATGTTTTACGTAAGTTAATTGACTACTTCATATAGAGTTATAGGATTTTAAGGTTCTAGGTGGAAGATAGTTACTTGAAACTATCAGTTATGCTAAGTTTCATTGTTGTAGTGCTTAAAGTAGATTAGAATACTCTCCAACACCATACGAGGGCAAAAGTAGGTAAGATCTACCATTCTTATTGGATAAGAAGACTTTGGAAACCAATAGATAAGTTGAAAAGTCCTTGAGAGCCTTAAACATTAAGATTGTGAAAATCGTATAGAGATTGTTTTATCGGGTAACGATGACCTTCCAGTTAAAGAGCCTTTCGGGATTGAATCCGAGCTCAGAACCTAACCAAACTTGATATATGACATGCTTAGGATGTCTTAAGGTTAAAATGGTCATTTAAGCCCAAGAATTACGTGGCTTAGTAAGGTAAATTGCTTACATAGTAAAACCTGGCCAGCTGGAATTACAGCTCAGACCTATCCTCAAAGAAAGCTGCTTAGCAGCTACTCAAGTGTCGATCTCTCAAAGCCCTTTGAATGCATGATAGCCAACACCAAAGGCTAACACCTCAAGCAAGAATCACCCAGAAACTCCAAGAAACCGACGTTGCCCAGATCACTTTCCCTCCTCCTTGGGTACCGCCAGAACAGGCTATAAAAGGCTGTTCTGGGTTTTCGTCTCCTTTCTCATATTTTCTCCTCTTTGACACCCACTTTTCTCTACATAGAACTCTTCTAAACATCCATACAGAGTTGTACAACTTTGGTTCCAACCTTTAGACCATAAAATCATATAGAAAACCTTGTTCAAAGATCACATAAGTTGCTGTAAGTTCAACAGTTTACATCTCTTGTATTTAAGCTTAGTTTTTCATATCTATAAGCTTGTTGAAACTAATCTTTAGCATTTTATACATTCAGGGGAAGCTGTAGGAGTATAACCAAGTGAATTAAGGAATTTCGTGAGCTTTAAGCATCCTTAGCTAAGGTACACACTTAGTTTGGTTTAACCTAGAGATTTTCCACTCTTATAGTTAAGTGATTGTTTCTTTCTTGTGTAAAGCATGTTTATGAAATGAATTTATGTATGATATGTGTATTATTATGTGTATATTGAGTAATTACATAAGTATAACATGCTAAGGTTCTTTAGAGATGTTTCAATTGACTTAAACAACACTTATACACTAAGTTAATACGATTATGCTTCTAAATGGGATGTGCTTAGTACATGAACTTATATAGTAATTGATAATTGGTAATCTCTTGATGAAATAGATGTTGAGTATTATTTAAGTCCCTAAGACATAATTGGTTAAGTTCTATCAAAGTTATTATGTTAAAAACTAGTTTTAAGTATGAAAACCCTAAATCTTCTCAACTATCAAAGTAAGGGTAATTGAAAGGAGTTGATAAGATTCTGAGTATTAAGGATGAGTTGATAAGGATTTTGAGTATTGAGGTTTAAAGTATAAACCATTAAATATCTTATTTTATAAATATGAAAGTGAGGCATGAATAGGCACCCCGAGTTAGGGCGGGTAGAGTCCCTAGTGTTGCCTTCCAGGAGGGGCTAATTCCTGGCGTTATAGGACATGTCCGGGTAAGTCTTGCAAGCATAACAATAAAAGGCTGGGTGACGACCCTCACTATTTGGAGACAGCTGGTACTGCGTGGTACCCCTCTCCACTCGCGTTCATGCCAAACGATTGATTTTGTGAAACCATAGTAACTAAGTTAAGGGTGATTATCTGTTATTATAACTATGTGTTAGTTTTCAAAATACACCTAAACTTGTATTTTCTATTATACAGTGTGTACTCAGCTTTGCTGATTGTTTTGTCATTTCTGTGGCCTGTCACTCGGTGGGTGGCAGAGTTTTGATGCAGGTTGGTACGAGGATATGTGATGAAGGTGTTTACTTTTGTAATAGACTTTCAATAATGTAAATTAAGTAATGACATCTATATACATATGTTTACATAGTTAAGCAAGTGATAGACTACTGAACTTTAGTTAGTTTTTGGTGTATGTAACCTAAGAGCTCTTATGAGGACAGCTTTGTATGCATTAAGTAATGTATAAAGTATGTTTTTGAGGTAATTCGATATTCTCTTCCTTATAATTTGAGAATGTCATGGTAATAGTCCAAATCTTAGTTTGATAACGCTTCCGTTGTGATTAAACGATGTTGATTAAGATTAGTGGAGGTTTGGGCTGTTACAAGTGGTATCCGAGCTAAATTAAGACATTAGAATGTATAAGTATGACTATTCTATGTTATTATAAGGTGATTACTATGAAGTTTGAGTTGGACTAGTTGTTAATTGATGTTATGTTTTGATGATGTAGATGAATCCAGGAAGTAGAGGGAGCCAATAGTGATTGAAACTTCTGATTCTGAGGATACATGGACAGACCCTTTTGAAAGCATAGGTGAAGATATTCCAGGGGTTCGTGAACCAGACACTCTATTCTCTGCTAGCTTATGTTATACTGATGCACCTGCTTGTGCAAGACAAGTAATGAAGGCAATTGTGGAATATAATCAAGTAATGGGCCGGGGAGAAGAAAACCCATATGCTCGTCCGGAAGTTCAAGCTTAGCATTAGTAAAGACTTTGCCTTTGAATGATCCATGGAGAGATCTTATGGAAGAATACTGGAAGATATTAGACTATTATATTCCTGACAGAGAATTAAGGGGGTCAGAAATCGACTATGTTACGATAGACAAGAAGTTGATACAATGGAATGTCACGGTTGAGGAAGTTTATAGGAGGATCCAAGAAGTGGATCGTAAGGGGAGAAAAGAGGGTACTATCATATCATATGAAGAGTATAAGACAGGAAAATGAAGGAAGTAGAGGCTCAAATAGATTGGGAGAATGCTAGAATGGGTGGTGGTAACAAGAATATGGAAGTGCCTCCTAAAAAGAGGAAGTTTGAGGATGAAGCAGGTCCTAGTAGGATAACTAAAAGCAGGGTTGAAGAAGTTAATCAGCCGAGAAAGACCATAAGGAAATTGAGTATATAAATATTAGTTCTGATAGTGAAGAACTGAAGAGGAGGATCCGGAAATGGAAATAGAAGAGGTTGAGATAGAAGATGACGGAATAGAAGATCAGAACATAGAAGGAGATGAAGATATCGAAGATGAAATCAGTTACTCTTATGAGGGTAGCTCAAGTTACGATTCGGATTTCAAACCAGGACAGATAGATTCAGGGAGTAGTAGTGACAGCGGTTACGTACGAGATACTTTTCGACTAGATTAGATTGTTGGAAGGAACTTAAAGTGAAAATGATCTTTTTTTGGGTATATGATGTTAGGAATATATAAGTATACTAACTTTTGGGCCTATGAGCCGTGTATATGTATTAGAATATAGTAGTATTAACTAATGTAAATAGTATATACATATGTAGCTAGTATTATTGATTACTCGGATATGGTTGTATAAGTTGAAACTATATGCTTCTATATAAGAGCAAATTTTGGTGTGCATATGTGATTGTTCTTTACTTTACTTTTATGTTATGTGCTTAATTTAATAAGGGGAAGGTAATAGTATTTCATTTTCTTTAATTAGGATGGTAGGAACTAGAGCTGGTGCTTCATCATCAGGATCTGGTGACTCAACTCACCAAATGGAGGCTAGAATTAACCAGTTAGAAAATATGAATACCCGATTGTTGAATCTGTTGGAGAATAACCAGGCAAATAAGGATACAGATGATGAGGGAAAGTTTTATAAAAGGTTAGCATCACACAATCCTAGGACTTATGATGGGGAACCTGATCCAGTAAAGTTCGAGGATTGGATCGCTTATATGGAAAAACTCCTGGATATGGTGAATTGTCCAACCAATCTAAGAGTGAAGTTAGCATCATTCTATTTAGATGGACAAGCAGATATGTGGTGGAAGACTGTGAAAAATATTGCTCAACGACCTGATTTTACTTGGGATAAGTTCCTTGAGAAATTACGGGAAAGGTTTTATCCTCCAGCACTTCAGACTAAGAAGGAGTGTGAATTCCTTACCTTACGCCAGGGTAAGATGTCGATAGTAGAATATACGGCGAAGTTTGTCGAGTATCCCGATTCGCACCTGACTTAGTGAAGTCGGAAAAGTTCAAGGTGACACGGTATTTCGAAGGATTGAATTTCACTTATCAGAAGAGAGTTGGACATTGTATCAATTTTCAAGAATTATATGATAGAGCATTGGCGCAAGAAAGGATTAGTGAAAAAGAGAACGAAATAAACAAAAGAAGGAATTTTGGTAGCGAGGAAGAAGAGAAAAGTAAGAAGCCTCGAGTTGTTCAACCGATTGTACGTACGCCAAACTTTCAACAACCTACTCAACCCAAAAATCGAGGATGTTTTCGATGTGGAAGGATGCATTTTGGAAGGAATTGTGAAGGAAAGTCTATATGTTTTGAGTGCAAGAAACCTGGGCACATTGCTAAAGACTGCCCCGAAACGACTAAGAAGAATGTGAAGGAAGCTGGATATGTAAGAACACAAACTGGACCTAGCAGATTCGGAATGAGTAATGCAAAAGGGAACCAAGGTGCATCGACTTTTAATCGCAATAATCAAAGAGGATCGTATGCCAATCCAGGGAAGGTAGCTGGAAGAATGTATGCCATGGGCACTGAGAAGAGGCACAACCCGAGTTTGTCGAAAATGATAATCTGGATGCCAATGGAAGCGGGGAGGCTGAACTTGTTAAAGATGGAGGTAATGTAATCTCCGGAACTTTCCTTGTGAATTATGTACCTGCATATGTTCTTTTTGATTCTGGAGCATCCAACTCCTTTATATCCCATTCGTTGCTTAAAAGATTGAATCCAACCCCAAAACAGTCAAAAATTGACTTAGCAATAGACCTTCCTGATGGTTTACGAGTTAAGTGTGAGAATTTATGTAAAGAATGTTGTATAAGTATAGCGGGTACTGAGTTGATGGCCGATTTGGTACAATTTGAATTAGGGTATTATGATGTAATTTTGGGAATGGACTGGCTTAGTAAATATGAAGCTGTAATTGAATGTGAAGCACAGACGATCCAGTTAAAAACTCCACAAGGTGGTAAAATCGTATATCAAGGAGTTATGAAGAAATCGAGAGTGAAAATTGTTTCCATGATGAAGATTGCTAAGGAGGTAAGAAGAGGGAGAAATGCTTATTTGTGCCATGTAATTGACACAACCACAAGTCCCTTAAAAGTAGAAGAAATTCCGATAGTGAAGGAATTCCCAGATGTATTTCCGGAAGAATTACCTGGATTCACCCCTATATGTGTAGTGAACTTTCACATCGATTTAGTGCCAGGAGCTACGCCTATTTCCAGAAGTCCATACCGTATGGCCCCTGCAGAGATGGTTGAATTAAAGAAACAATTAGAGGAGTTGTTGCAGAAGGGATACATTAGACCAAGTGTATCTCCATGGGGAGCCCCTGTTTATTCGTTAAGAAGAAAGATGGAACAATGAGACTGTGTATAGATTACAGGGAGATTAATAAAATTACAGTCAAGAATAGATATCCTCTTCCTAGAATAGATGATTTATTTGACCAGTTAAAAGGTGTTGAGGTTTTCTCCAAGATAGATTTGAGATCAGGATACCATCAAATGAGGATTGCTGATGAAGATATTTCTAAAACAGCGTTTAGAACAAGATATGGTCATTATGAGTTTGTGGTAATGCCTTTTGGGTTGACGAATGCTCCAGCTGCATTTATGGATTTAATGCAGAGATATTTTAAGGCTTATTTAGATCAATTCGTAGTGGTCTTTATTGATGATATACTAGTGTATTCGAAGAATAAAAGAGACCACGAGGATCATTTACGGATAGTATTAAATGTACTGAGAGAAAAGAAGTTATATGCTAAGTTAAGTAAGTGTAATTTTTGGTTATCTGAAGTATCATTCTTAGGGCATGTAATTTCAAAAGAGGGAGTGATGGTTGATCCTGAGAAGATAAAGGCGATTGTGGAATGGCCAGTACCAACAAATATTAGTACGGAGTTTTATGGGTTTAGCAGGGTATTATAGGAAGTTTGTGGATAACTTTTCAAGGATTTCCCTACCTATTACATCACTGATACGGAAAGAATGTGAAATTCCAATGGTCGGAAAAATGTGAGAAGGCTTTTCAAGAATTGAAGCGAAAGCTAACTAGCGCACCCGTGTTAACCCTGCCGACTGATAAGGAGGAATATGAGATATACAGTGATGCATCAAAAGAAGGGTTGGGATGTGTATTGATGCAGAAAGGGAAAGTTATAGCTTATGCCTCTAGACAATTGAGACCTCATGAGGGAAATTATCCTGTGCACGACTTGGAGTTAGCTGCTGTTGTATTTGCTTTGAAGTTGTGGAGACACTATCTATATGGTGTTCCATGTAAAATCTTTACTGATCATAAAAGTTTAAAGTATATCTTCACACAGAAGGAATTGAATATGCGACAGCGAAGGTGGTTGGAATTGATCAAGGACTATGAGATAGACATCCAATATCATCCAGGAAAAGCCAATCGAGTGGCTGATGCTCTAAGTCGAATACCTAGAAGAATGGTGAATGGACTCATTTCTGTACCACAAGAAATTTATGAGGAGATGAGGAGATTAGACCTAGTCATTGTACAAAAAGGAGAAGCTCAAGGTATCCTTAATGCAATGACTATTCAACCAACTTTATTCGATGAAATTATTCAGAAACAACAACATGACCCATTCCTGAAGACATAAGATGTAAGATAGAAAATGGGGAATCTACTGATTTTCACCTTCATGAGAATGGAGGTATTATGATTCATAATCGATGGTGTATTCCAGATGACCGTGAATTGAAGGATAAAATTTTAAGGGAATCCCATAATAGCCCTTATTCCATTCACCCAGGAAGAGATAAACTTGTGAAGGACCTCAAGAAAACATTTTGGTGGAAGGGACTTAAACGAGATGCTTCGAGATTTGTGGCAAAGTGTTTGACATGTCAAAAGATTAAATTCGATCGAGGGAAGATGCCAGGGATGCTACAACCTTTACCAATACCTGATTGGAAGTGGGACTCTGTATCTATGGATTTTATCATAGGATTGCCTCGCTCAAGAAAGTCAAAAGATTCTATATGGGTGATTGTGGACAGACTGACAAAGACGGGTAGATTTATTGCCATGAAGACTACTTGGACAATGAAGCAGATGGCAGATGCATATATTCAAGAGATCATACGATTGCATGGTACCCCACGGACTATCATCTCCGATAGAGATACTCGTTTTCTATCCCATTTTTGGGAGAAGTTACAAGAAGCATTTGGAACACGACTAAATATGAGTACAGCATTTCATCCGTCTACTGATGGACAGACAGAAAGAACAATTCAAACACTAGAAGACATGCTACGAGCTTGTGTAATGGAACTCCAAGGATCATGGGAGGATCATTTATCACTAATTGAATTTTCATATAATAATAGCCATCATTCAAGCATTGGAATGGCTCCTTATGAAGCACTGTACGGTCGAAGGTGTCGTATGCCGATATGTTGGGATGACTTAAATTATCAAGTATCAACTGGACCTGAATTAATTCAAGAGACAATGGAGCATATTAAAATGATTCAGGAAAAGATGAAAGCGGACAAGATCGTCAGAAGAAGTATGCTGACTTAAGAAGGAGAAAGTTAGAATTTGAAGTTGGAGATAAAGTATTTCTCAAGATTTCACCTACACGGGGAGTGAAAAGATTTGGAGCAAAGGGGAAACTAAGTCCAAAGTATGTCGGTCCATATGAGATTCTGAGTAGAGTGGAGAGGTAGCATACGAACTTGCTCTACCCGTGGAACTGTCCAAAGTACATAACGTGTTTCATGTGTCTCAATTGAGGAAATATATTCATGACCCATCCCACGTGCTATCCTATGAACCACTGAAGATAGATGAGACATTAACATATGAAGAAAAACCGTTACAAATATTAGACCATCGAGAAAAAGTATTAAGACAGAAAACAATTCCGCTTGTAAAGGTGTTGTGGTCTAATCAGGAGAAGAAGAGGCTACTTGGGAAAAAGAATCTGATATGCGGGATCGATATCCACAATTATTCCAATAAGGTAAATATTTCAAGTTTCGAGGACGAAACTTCTTTTAAGAGGGGTAGAATGTAATAGCCCTAAGAAGCCCTAACTCAAAACCCTGATTATGTGCTAAAGCATGAGATCGTATTAAAGTAACTACAGAGCAGTCTAACTGTGTATTTCCTATGATATTATGTTTAATTAGTTAACTTATATGTTTTACGTAAGTTAATTGACTACTTCATATAGAGTTATAGGATTTTAAGGTTCTAGGTGGAAGATAGTTACTTGAAACTATCAGTTATGCTAAGTTTCATTTGGTTGTAGTGCTTAAAGTAGATTAGAATACTCTCCAACACCATACGAGGGCAAAAGTAGGTAAGATCTACCATTCTTATTGGTAAGAAGACTTTGGAAACCAATAGATAAGTTGAAAAGTCCTTGAGAGCCTTAAACATTAAGATTGTGAAAATCGTATAGAGATTGTTTTATCGGGTAACGATGACCTTCCAGTTAAAGAGCCTTTCGGGATTGAATCCGAGCTCAGAACCTAACCAAACTTGATATATGACATGCTTAGATGTCTTAAGGTTAAAATGGTCATTTAAGCCCAAGAATTACGTGGCTTAATAAGGTAAATTGCTTACATAGTAAAACCTGGCCAGCTGGAATTACAGCTCAGACCTATCCTCAAAGAAAGCTGCTTAGCAGCTACTCAAGTGTCGATCTCTCAAAGCCCTTTGATGCATGATAGCCAACACCAAAGGCTAACACCTCAAGCAAGAATCACCCAGAAACTCCAAGAAACCGACGTTGCCCAGATCACTTTCCCTCCTCCTTGGGTACCGCCAGAACAGGCTATAAAAGGCTGTTCTGGGTTTTCGTCTCCTTTCTCATATTTTCTCCTCTTTGACACCCACTTTTCTCTACATAGAACTCTTCTAAACATCCATACAGAGTTGTACAATCTTTGGTTCCAACCTTTAGACCATAAAATCATATAGAAAACCTTGTTCAAAGATCACATAAGTTGCTGTAAGTTCAACAGTTTACATCTCTTGTATTTAAGCTTAGTTTTTCATATCTATAAGCTTGTTGAAACTAATCTTTAGCATTTTATACATTCAGGGGAAGCTGTAGGAGTAGTTAACCAAGTGAATTAAGGAATTTCGTGAGCTTTAAGCATCCTTAGCTAAGGTACACACTTAGTTTGGTTTAACCTAGAGATTTTCCACTCTTATAGTTAAGTGATTGTTTCTTTCTTGTGTAAAGCATGTTTATGAAATGAATTTATGTATGATATGTGTATTATTATGTGTATATTGAGTATATTACATAAGTATAACATGCTAAGGTTCTTTAGAGATGTTTCAATTGACTTAAACAACACTTATACACTAAGTTATTACGATTATGCTTCTAAATGGGATGTGCTTAGTACATGAACTTATATAATAATTGATAATTGGTAATCTCTTGATGAAATAGATTTGGAGTATTATTTAATCCCTAAGACATAATTGGTTAAGTTCTATCAAAGTTATTATGTTAAAAACTAGTTTTAAGTATGAAAACCCTAAATCTTCTCAACTATCAAAGTAAGGGTAATTGAAAGGAGTTGATAAGAGTTCTGATATTAAGGATGAGTTGATAAGGATTTTGAGTATTGAGGTTTAAAGTATAAACCATTAAATATCTTATTTTATAAATATGAAAGTGAGGCATGAATAGGCACCCCGAGTTAGGGCGGGTAGAGTCCCTAGCTGTTGCCTTCCAGGAGGGCTAATTCCTGGCGTTATAGGACATGTCCGGGTAAGTCTTGCAAGCATAACAATAAAAGGCTGGGTGACGACCCTCACTAGTTTGGAGACAGCTGGTACTGCGTGGTACCCCTCTCCACTCGCGTTCATGCCAAACGATTGATTTTGTGAAACCATAGTAACTAAGTTAAGGGTGATTATCTGTTATTATAACTATGTGTTAGTTTTCAAAATACACCTAAACTTGTATTTTCTATTATACAGTGTGTACTCAGCTTTGCTGATTGTTTTGTCATTTCTGTGGCCTGTCACTCGGTGGGTGGCAGAGTTTTGATGCAGGTTGGTACGAGGATATGTGATGAAGGTGTTTACTTTTGTAATAGACTTTCAATAATGTAAATTAAGTAATGACATCTATATACATATGTTTACATAGTTAAGCAAGTGATAGACTACTGAACTTTAGTCAGTTTTTGGTGTATGTAACCTAAGAGCTCTTATGAGGACAGCTTTGTATGCATTAAGTAATGTATAAAGTATGTTTTTGAGGTAATTCGATATTCTCTTCCTTATAATTTGAGAATGTCATGGTAATAGTCCAAATCTTAGTGTGATAACGCTTCCGTTGTGATTAAACGATGTTGATTAAGATTAGTGGAGGTTTGGGCTGTTACAATATGACAATAATACATTATACAGAATCAAAAATTATACAAAATACATATACTTCCTCCGTTTTTTTATAAGATGTTATACTTTCCTTAAATTGCATGTTTCAAAATAGATGTTACACTTTTTTTCCTATTTTAGTAAGTTTTACCTAGAGAAATGTCCAACTTACCCTTACTAGCTATAAATTTAAAAATAAAAACCCCCTTAATCTATTAAAACATTAACTAATCTAATAAGATTTTTACAATTACCACCAAAATATAATCCCCCAACTACCTTTCCATCTTCCCCATCATCATTTATGACATCCAACCCCCCAACTTCAATACACTGATTCGTCCCCCCCATTACTGTTCTTCCCCAATTCCCCAACCCTAATTCTACGAACTCCCCCCCCCCTCTCAATACTTCATCTTCTCTCCACACACTTTCATTTCCCCTCTTCTGATCTATGCTTTCTCTCTCTACTAAACTTTAATTTCTCTCTCCTAAATTCTTCACTTCCTCCTCAAATCCCCTCTTAAACTTTCGAATTCTCCTTTCATCTCTTGAAATTGTCACTCTCATCCCTATAATTGATCTTCAACTGCTCAAAAACCCTAGATCTTGTTTTGTGTTTTCAAAAAAAACCCTAAAACAAAAATGGCGACGATGTATGTGCCTAATATCCAACCCCTTGTTGATGCGTTGTTCCAAACTATTGATGCTGATGAATCTAATAGCATCCGCGAGTTGATGCATGCATTTGAGTTGGGGTCTCCTTGGCCAAGAAGGCTTTTTGACAATGGAGACGCAAAGCATTTGCTTCGCCCTTACGCCTTCAAGGCTTTGGGTGTGGTGGTTGATGAATTTTACCTGGTTGCTGGGTTACCTAGGGAATTCTGTCCCTCTTCTTCCAATCCTCAAATTTCGAGTCCTCAAAATAAGCAGAACCTGGACCTCAGACCAATTTCACAAAGGTTGATGCCTATATCGAGGGTTGAGGAACCTGGGGACGGGGAAAAATGTAAGGTTATGCTGCGATCTACACATGAGATCATTTGCGCCCTAAGGGCTCCAGCTTTTTACTGTGTTTCAAAGAGAGGTAAGGTTCAAGAGGTGAAGGGGAAGGAGAAGGAACTTATGGGGTCTAAGAGGAAGTTGAAGTTGGGTGAGGCTAAGGTCCCTGGGAAGGGGAAATGTGAGTGTTTGGGTTGCAGTGTTATGGCCTTCAACGTCTACGACGATGAAGGCACAACGTATGCGATCTATGTGGGGACTGATGGGAGGTTCAAGGTCTTCGATGTGGTTGAAGACTTGTTGGACTCTGAGGAGGCTGATGAGGATCAGCTTGAAATACCATTGAGCCCCTGCACAAGCTCGGAACTTGATCCTGATTTCCATTGCTTCCTAATCAGGCGTAAAGCTAGTGATTTGAGTCCCTGAGTAACTATCATCCTAACTCTATGTAATTGCAATTTTTTTTTGATGCATGTATAGTTAGTGAATTGAGTCATGTTCATTATTTGGTTGTTATGGGTTTGATACATTTAATTGTTGCCTTAAATTGTTGGGTTCTCTATTATGCTTGGTTGGCTGTTGGTGTTAGTTGGCTGCCTAATATTCTTATGCTGCCTTATTTTTTTTGGTTGGTATGTGGGAAATTGTTGGATATAGCTTCATGTTGCCTATTGTTTTGGGTTGTCTATTGAGTTGGTTGGATACAATTTATGCTTGCCTAAAACTGTTGGGTTGTTTATTATGCTTGGTTGACTGTTGGTGTTTGTTAGCTCCCTAATATTGTTATGATGCCTATTTATTGTTTGGTTCGTGTGTGGGAAATTGTTGGATATAACTTCATGTTACCTACTGTTTTGGGTTGCCTATTGAGTTGGTTGGATACAATTTCTACTTGCCTAAAACTGTTGGGTTGTTTATTATGGTTGGTTGCCTGTTGGTGTTTGTTGGCTGCCTAATATTGTTATGATGCCTATTTTTTGTTTGGTTGGAGTATGGGAAATTGTTGGATATAGCTTCATGTTGCCTACTGTTTTGGGTTGCCTATTGAGTTGGTTGGATACAATTTATGCTTGCATACAACAATTGTTTTGTCAATTATGCTTGGTTGCCTGTTGGTGTTGGTTGGCTGCCTAATTTTGTTATGTTGCCAACAGTTTTGGGTTGCCTATTGAGAGTAATGATTTGGATTGGAGGTTGTTTTAATAAGGATAGACTTGGATAAGATGTTTGAATTGGGTATGGGATTGGATTTGGATTGGAGGTTGGAGGGTGAGAAATTGGCTAATGATGTAATTACACATGCCTGGTTTGCTAAGTTATGTCAGTTCCCCACTGCTATGTCAATTGAGTCCCTGTTGGTAGTAACCTGAGTCCCTATTTTTTTAAAAAAATATATAATCCAGATGATGAAGGGATTCATGCTTTGGGTTTGAGGATCATTAGATGATTTGCTCCTTATTGGTGTTAAACCAATAAGTTGAGGTTTGAAATCATCCATTGCTTCCTCAATGAGCCATGCAATTATCCATGATGGATTTAATAAAACGCACAACTCACTTTAAAGTTGTTGACATGCAAAAAAAAAACATAACCATACATGTTTTACTTCAATAATTGTTGCATCACTGCTTATACAAACCAGTCCTTCAACATGTACATAACAGTTAAATAAATAAACAACCCCCCCCCCTAAATCCTGGTTTGCTTAGAAGTGTTGCTTCATCTTGCCCATAAGCTTAAACAAAAGTGTTGTAACTTCTATACCTGTGTATTTCTCTTCTTATATACTTGTTATATACCAAAAAGATGCTCCCCATTCTGCTCCTTCATACATAACATCATTATCTGCGAAAAAGTAGCCACATCTTCTGCCCATTCTAGGCTTCATGTGCATCTAAGTAGTCAAGTGCTTCACCTACATTCACAAACCTCTCGTTCAAATAAGCAACTGCCTCATCTATCAGTGCTTGCTCAACTTCAACATTTTTTATAAGTAATCCTTGTCTCTCTAGCTTTCTTTTTGAATGGTGTGGGTTCTTATAATTGTTCCCCCCTTTGCACTTTAGTATTTCTACCATAACATATTGTAATTGCAACCAAGTGTACTTCAATACTTCTGGGTCAAAGAAATCATAACAATCCTGCACTCTTAAAATCAATTCATCTAGATTCTTAGGAAATGATTGATATTGTAGTGCTTGAATTGCTCTAAAAAATCCCAAGTCTAGCACATTTAAGTCAGGGGACTGAGGTGGCTGATTGATGAGTGAATATTAAACCCATTCTGAGTTGCTGCTGCCATAAATTCTGGGTCAGATGCATGAATGTGAGGTCTAGCATTGCCTTGTAGTATGTAGATATCTTTAGACACCCCTTCAGGCCAATTCCTCATGATGGCAGGGATGATAGTGTTGATTATCATGTCCCTCATAACTGCTAGGTTAAAACTTTCAATTGCTTTTGTCACCAAAGTTCCTGCCCTTCTATTTTTAGTTGAATATTTAGCTCTCAAATACTCAACAAAAGGGTAGATACCAAATATCCCATCATGTATCATCCTCCCTTCACAATCCTTAATAGGTCTAGATGTGGCACACATGAACGTAGCTTTGATCTTAAATCTCTTGGATTGACAACAACTATAAGGGTCATCTTCAGCAGGGAGCAAGTAAAACCTCCTCATGTCTGAACTCAAATAAAACCACTTCTCATCTATGTGAACAACATTTTGCATGTCAACAAATTTTGGTGATGATGTCCTTATTGTTGGTAATATGTGCTGTAACACCCACTTAATTCTTTGAAGCTTGTGATCTTCTGTGAGTTTTGGGTGGGTGCTGCTTGTGTGACTTCTCTGATTGCCCTGTTTGAGTAGTCTATAGACAGTGGATGGGGGACTTTAAGATAACCAGTAAATGCCCTTACACTTGTCCTTAGTTGAAGTGGGACTGACTGAAGCCATTTTTCATCATAAACTTTAAGCTTCCCACCACATCTGCGTGCTTTTTTGTTTCTCACAACTATGGCATGCCCACTTTCTCTCTATTTTTTTGCATCTTTCCATATTCTATCTAATGTCATCCTTCTTATGCCATGCTTTCTTGCTATTTATCTTTTTAAACCCCATGGAAATTTACCATTTATTTCAGAGGTAAGAAGGTCATCAACCAACATTCTCCTTTTTGTTAGAGTTAAATGTGGTTTTTGGGTTGATGAACTTACAGTGTTTTGTATTTCTGTGTTTGGTTGGTGTGCCTGACCTTGTTGATGTTGTTGCTCTGCTTCATTCTCATCTGTTGTTGTGCCTCCTTCATCATCCTCTATGTAATGGTCATCATCACTGTTATAATGCGTCCACATCTCATGCATTAGCAAGTCATCCTCCATGCCTTCAATTTCCAGGTACTCTTGAAGGTCAAACATCCCTGCCCCTCCCTCATCTGCTGACCCCATCTTCAGTGCTAGAGAAGATTTTTAAGGACCGAAGTTTGAAGTTTTTTGTGGGAAACTTTTGTTCTTAATTTTTTGGATAATTATTTTGAACATTCATGTGCAGTGTGTGCAGTGAATACTATATGATTTTTGTAATTAAACTAAACCATGGTGCTTGACAAAATTTTCTCTCTCCTCATTTTGTGAAATAATCCCTCATTCAATGTTGGGGATTTATTTAGAGGAGAGAGTATGGAAAATGTAGGCTTAAACTATGTTTGAAATGGGTAATTTAAATTTTTTGCAAAATTTCAACTTTATGAAATTTTTGGAGGGAAAATCAATTGGTGCCAAAAAATATGGTTGCCCCCTATTTTCTCTCTCCTTGGCCGTCTAAAAAAAAAAGAGGGAACCAAGTTGTGGTCCCTCTTTTCTCTCTCCTACCTTCCCTTAAACCCCCCCCCCATGTGCAATGGTCCCCACATCCTTAATCCCCTACCCTTATTCTCTCCTAATCACTCCTTCGATTTTTGCTTAGGGAACCCAAATTTTCAAAAGTGTAACATCTAATAAAAAACGGAGGAAGTATATGAAACCAAACATAAAAACATAGAAAAAACATTTTAATATAAATAAAGAAAATTACACAAATACACAAAAATAAGAATTTAACATATATATACAGAATATTACAAACCTACAAAATGAGACTAACGCAACATATGCGAAAATTGTAAACCTAAAAATTGAGACTAAAGCAGACAAAAATTGAGACTATACAAGAGTATACAAACCACCAAGAGTATACAAATCACCAACAGCAATACCCTTAGCATCCAATTGCATCCCAGACCCTTGGTAAAAAAACACCAATTTATTTGGATCATTCCTATCAGTTATAAACAAAGGGATCTTCCTAATTATATTATGCATAGTCCTAGAAACACTAAAAAAACTAAACAAAAATTACACCAAACAACCATATCTTGTAATCATGCAACAATGTCTGACTAGCAACATACAACATTTATGTTGCAAACCTAAAAAAACGAAATGAAACAGAAATGGAACATATACGAAATATAAGCATCCAGTCACTAAGTATACGAAAATTGCAATATATACGAAAAAAACGAAAATTAGAAAATGAAGGAACTAAAAAACACTACCTAGATAAAATGAAAATTAAGAGTTCGAACAAAAAATCAAACGAAAATGGAAGACTAAAAAAAATGAAACGAAATAAAAACCTACACCCAAAACCAGATCTAAAAACTATATCCCAAAATAAATGAAAAAAGAACACCTAAAACCAGATCCAAAAACTAAATCCCATAAAAACTCAAACGAACCAATTTCTTGTGTACATATTTTTGATTCTTCGTTCTTCGTTTTGCTCTTCATTTTGTTCTTCATTTTCGATCTTCAATTTTCGCTCTTCATTTTGTTCTTCATTTTCAATCGTCTTTTTCGATCTTCTTTTTCGCTCTTCATGTTTGTTCTTCGTTCTTCGTTTTGTGAGGGAGGAGTAGAGATGAGAGAGAGGGGTAAGTGAGTATTTGGGCTTAGGGATTTGCGGGGTGTGTGGGAGGAGTAGAGAGGAGGGAGTTAGGGTTTGATATTTCGAGGAAGAGAGAGTGGCTGGGACGAAGAGAGGAGAGAGGAAGTTGGTGGATGGGAAGAAGAGAGGAGAGAGGAAAGAGAATTGGGGTCTTAGGGTTTCGTGGGTGTGAGGCTGGGAGGAAGAGAGGAGAGAGGGAAGAGGGTAGGAGAGCATATGGTGGGAAATATTAGGGTTAACAAAGAAAATGGGCCATACTAAACCGGGCCACGCGACTTATTTTTTTTAAATAATAACAAATCTGATCCGATCTTGTGAACCGGATCAAATAAAAAAACGCATCAGTTTCTAAAATCTGATGCAGTCCACAAAGGACCACATTAGATTGTCTTCCCAATTTTCCCTCCCATTTTTTATGTTGATTTTTGCAGTTTTACAAAAATCGAATCTATTACTAAGTGATAGATAAGGTTTAGTCTACTAGTGTCCCGAAATTCGACCAACAACTAAGGCAAACCTAAAAATCTACACACTAGTTACAAATGCGGAGAGTGAGGTCACATGACAAGGGAATTCTCATCTGGTAGTAGCGGTGGAGGTGGTGGGAACTGAGGCCAATGTGGAGAGTCAGATCACATGGCAAGGGAATGTCTATTAGGTGTTAGCAGCGGTGGTCATGGAAGTATTACAAATGTATCGGGAGCACCAGATGGGCATTCCAATGCCATGTAAACTCACAACTACCACCACCCCACTGCACTCCCCCCCTTGCCATGTAGGCCTAAAAGCACATTTAACGTTCTCAAAATTCGACCAACAACTAATGCAAACCTAAACAAAATCTACACACTAGTTATAAATGCGGAGAGTAAGGTTACATGGCATAGGAATGCCCATCTGGTAGTAGCGGCGGGGGTGGTGGGAACTGAGGCCAATGTCGAGAGTCAGGTCACATGGCAAGGGAATGCCCATTAGGTGGTAGAGGTGGTGGTCATGAAAGTGTTACAAATGTGGGGAACACTAAATGGCATTCAAATGCCATGTGACTTCACTCTATACATTTGTATCACTTCCACAACTACTGTCACCCCACTGCACTCTCCGCTTGCCATGTAGGCCTAAAATGACCTTTTCGTTCCCGAAATTCAACCAACAACAAGAATAAGCCAAAAAAAATCATCATATTAGTTACGAAGTGGACAAATTAGACATACCTTATTATATGTCTCATGATTTCTTGACCATCCGCCGTTTCTTAGGATCTTCAACAACATGCATCCCTTCCGTGTGATCTACATGCATATAGTTCTCCGATATATTCACATCATCTTCTACTCTATTTTCAGGATAGGTAAAAGTTGGGATGTCCACAAATGCATCATAATCTTCTCATCATCAACATCACCAATGCCGATCGAGGATACTCCTTTTGCTAGGTACAACAATTGACCACTTATTATCAGTAGGATCAGTTACATAAAATACTTGTTTAACTTATGAGGCAAGTACAAATGGCTCCTAAGTTTCACGTAGATTGTAGTACCTTGAATTTTCAGAAGTTATTTTATTATTTACTAAGGTTTAATATTATTTTCACTTAAATTTATTTTTATGATAATGTAATTCTATTTGATAATTATGTTTATTAAAATAATAATTTCATTTAGTTTTTATTTATTTAACAAGTTTCAATTAAATTATTTACTTGTTTTATTATTCATTTCATTATTTCTAAATAATTAAACTCTTTATTTGGTTATGGATATCCTTGTACAAGAGTTGTCCATCCATATTAGCAAAGCCCAAATGCCAAGTCCATAGCCCATGTGTCTTTTTAGCCAAAAAGAAGAATTAAAATAAAAATAAAAAAGGGAAAAAGAGGAGGAAAACGTGATTCAGCATCACCATCTTCTTCCCCTTCTCATGTCTAATTTACAGCTCAAAGGAACCATTTTTTTAACACCATCAACAGCCTTTGTCATTGCAAATTGAATTTCAGTCTATAAATTTCATATTGTAGGAGTAAATCATTTTAAAAGCTGCCGCTACACATCATAGCCCTCATCTCCACCATTAATGGAGCTTGACCAAGGCTCAAAAATTCTGACCAAATTCTCTATAAATACTGGAATTTCTTTCACCAATTTGCTCAAGCAAACAATCTCAAAAGTTTTGCTTCAATCCTTTCTCTTCTTCCTTAATTTCTGATTTTGATTTTGAAAAATAAAAATGAAATTCAACTCACCATTAAACAACTTCCTATGTCTCTCTTAACCACCACACCACCGTCGTAAACCACCTGAGCCACCATTCGAACCACCAATCCTTGCAACCCACGACGAATGTCCGCCCAAAAACCCAATTCACAACCTTTGCTGTCCCCTGCTACCTCGCGCCCAGCCACCATGCAAACCACCAGCCTCCCTCACTCGCACCCACAGTTCGATCACCGTCGTCTAACTTCGCCACGGGCTTCGTTCAAAACCGCCAGCACCACAGCCTCTGCTTCGAACTCCTCTGTCGCCTCCCCTCCTCTCCCTCCCTTCTTTCGTTCCTCCTTTATCTTGTTTCTCAGTTGAGTAACTAATTTCTTCTTAAAACTCATTTTTCCCTTTTGTTTTTAGTTTATTTGAGTTTGATTAATGTTATTAATTTACCTTTATTTTTAAAGCAAAACCCATAACTTCCTAAATTAGCCTACTTTAATTAAGTTGGTATGTTTTAGTTAACTTAGTATTTTATAACTTGAAAATGTTTCTTAATTTTCTAAAATGAAATAAGGAGTAAAATAAAGTTAGTTTTCCATATTTAAAATAATTGTTTAAGTTAATAAAAATGAAGTTGAAGTAATCTTTGAGTACTTAAAATGATTTCAAAAATTATTTGAAAACTATGAACTTTAATTTATAAACTTTCTTAAAATCATTAAGAAATTCTTTAAGTTATTTGGATTATTTAAATCGTTTATTTTATGTAAACAAAAAGGGGTTATTCAGGTAACTAACTTAGAACTCGTTAATATCTATTGTATACCTCGATTGCGTAGACGAGGAATATCAAGAATGTTAATCCATTTGTGAAGTTAACTTTAGGGCACGCGCCACAAGGTAATCTTCGATGTCTATCTAAATGTAGATCCCGTTAGTGTAAAATAATTTGACTACGTGATTATGTGCTTATCAAATTTATAAGTATGAACTATGATTATGGATTATCAACTTAATGCGGATTATGAATACGAAGAACAAAATGGACAACGACTATGGATTTCGATTATGAATCATGACTTTCGACGATGTACGATATGACAAAGATGTTTTTTATAACATTATTAATGCCATTATTAATATCAACTTAATCACTAATCTTTTACTCCTATTATTATTATTATTATTATTATTATTATTATTATTATTATTATTATTATTATTATTATTGATACTATTATTATTTTGATTATTAGGATTATTATTATCATTATTATTATTATTGAAAGTTGGAAATTAGTAAGAACTTGTGATAAAGAAATAATAATGAATTTGAGTACTAAATGAACTCAAGTGATAGTTGTGTCTATGAAATGAGATATTGAAGGCGTTATGAATGGATTGAGATTATGATGGATTAAATATGTTCACACTTGATTGAACATGATGACGTAAATACGTACATGTTTTATGTGATGACTTGAATTAAAAGCTATTAATCACTTAAAGTGAAATATCGGAGGGAAATGATGAACAGGTTGCCCTGTATGGGAGGTTCAGCGGCCCCCTATAGGTTTATCTTGTTACTAAGCTAATTTTTTGTTACTTGTCTTCCTTCTCTCTTGTTGTGATCCGAGTAGAAGGGGTGTGCACACTAGGGACTATGTTATTATGGCCATTATGTTATCCGTAGGTGGTTACATGGGATTGACCCCAGCCTACAATGTTGAAGTAAGTGGTTACAGGAGATTGACCCTGGCTTACTGGCGTTCTCTTTCTTTTCCTTGAATAACTAGATTAATTGAAATAATTATAGTGTATATATATGTGTATATGTGCTATGACTTCCAAACCTATTAACCTACTATTTTAAAAGTATTTTCAACTTAAGTATTTTACGGGATGGAGTTGGAATTACTCAGTTTTTTCTGGTTTTTGGGAGCTTGTCTCTCTTGTTTCTTTTCAATGTATTTGTGCAGGTGGGTGATCGACGAGGGAACAAAAGGGAGATCAATTAGAATTGTCATCCACTTAGCTTATGATTTAGCTTCCGCTGGAACTCTGAAACACTTAATTAATTAGTAATATATATATCCTGAACAATTTACTAGCTTGGTTCTAAGAATTAATGAATTTGAGTTTAGTATGCTTTAACCTAGCCTTGCATTTATTTTCAAGGAGATAAGTACGGCGGTAGCGCCTCCCGTCGAGTGGAACCCTCATGGATTTTCCCCCAATCTCGAGCTTTTACTAAATGAAGGAGGATTCGGGTCGACGGGGTTGTTACACAGACGACCAAGGTCCACAAGAGTGAATCCGCAAGGATCATCCTTTTTTACGCACCATCGATTATCGTCAACCCACTTCCAACACAAGAGGCAAATATGAAAAGTACAGTATTCCAGCTCCCATATTTCCTCAATTCGCCCATAATAATTGATGTTAGCAAGTACACGCGACTTATCCTTCGAGCTTGCGTATTGTGTAGATGATGCCACAAGTGAAACACCACTATTTTGTTGCGATGTCGACTTCAGATCTTGACGTTAATTCCAAAACGTATACCCATTAATATCATAACCCTCATAAGAGCATACAGCTTCACGAGGACCAAATGATAACCACTTGACTGTTTCAGAAACACTTTCATCCAAATCATTCACGACTCATTTATGAAACCAATCAATTAATGTCTTGTTATGTATTTGCGTCAATGTCCTTATTCCTTTTCTAGAGTTGCTAACACGTAATTCCTTCATATGTTCATCTATATAAGGATGGATAACGGATACGTGATGCAACACAAATAAGTGAGCCTGTGTACGCCTTTCTATAGAAGGTGAGATCAATTTATAACCAATCACTAAGGGAAAAAAAGGAAGGGCTGCATATTCTTCAAAAGGCAACCCTTCTTTCTTGTAGGGCTGCGATTTTAAAAAAACGCAGCTTTCTTACATGTAGGGTTGCGTTTTTGAAGAAAAGCGCAGCCCTTTTGAAAAAGGGTTGCGCTTGATTAAAAAACGAAGCCCTTCTTACAGTAAGAAGGGCTGCGTTTTTTTTACAAGCGCAGCCGTTTTAAGTGAAGGGTTGCGCTTGTCAAAAAAATGCAGCCCTTCTGTTATGAAGGGATGCGCTTTTTTTGACAAGTGCAGCCCTTCGTTATCTTTTTTTTATTGAATAATGCGCGCATGTACAGTACCAATTCAAGCACAATTCATCCTTTCCCTCCCTTAGAAAAATTTTATGCACCACATTGCGAGAAAATCCCTAATTCGAGTGCACCACCACTTGCTCCACCACCACATTGCTCCACCACCACTACTGCCCACCACTGCTGCCCACCACCTTAATTCGAGTGGGTTTGCGCACCACTGTTGCCCACCACTACTACCCACCACTGTTGCAATTCGGGAGGTTTGCGCACCACTGCTGCCCACCACTGCTGCCCACCACTACTGCCCACCACTACTCCACCACCACCTTGCGCACCACCCACCACGTGCAGTCGACCTCCACCATCACCACTACCCTTCTCTTCTCTTCTCTTATCCACCATTGGAGTGGTTTAGGGTGTGGATCTCCTCCACCCCTACGCAACGCCACCACCCACAAGCGGCAGCAAGATTAAGTATGAATTAATTTTATTTTTAAGTTACTTTTGTTTTTCTTAATTGATTAATGTGCAATGTGGGTTTTGTAAATTGTAGGAAGAAGAGGCTAAGGAAGGAAAATAAAGTTCTAACTATCTCTTCTCTCTTCATTGCTCGACGTTGGTGTTAAGAGGTAACTAGTTTAATTTCGTTGTCTTTTTTGTTTGATTTAATTTGTTAATGAGACAAAGTTGTCATGTGCTTCAAATTGATTAAGTTATGATAATTTATTGATGTATATATGTATTTTTTATAATGTATATGTATATTTCTTGATATGAGATTGTATGAAAACGCAATGTAATTTAGCTATGAAATCTACAAGTTGTTTGGATCATCATCATATGCCTAGATACCCGTTCAAGACTTACTCATTAGGAGTAAGTCTTAAATAGTCCCCGGTTTGGGACTGTTCTTGGACGTTAGATCTCACTTAGGTGGTGAATGTGTGTCTTCTTTTCAATTCTGAGGAAATTCTTGGCTTATCGTTTCTCTACATTGTTCTCTGGGTACATATGTAGATAAGCAATTATCTATTTTGTGTACTTGGAGAACTGTAGGGAAATGCTGCCGGATTTTCCTTAGAATTGCAAAGTTGGCATATATTCACTAGTGAGATTAGACGTCCAAGGATGGGTTAGGTTGGAGTGATAAGGACCTTCGGCTGCATGCATACAATTGAACATGTCACTATCTTAGCTTGCTCTATACGTGTGTGATTTGAATATATGAGTGTATGTACTTTAATAATGAGCTGGACTACTGTACTTTTAATATTTGCATCTTGTGTTGCAAGTGGGTTGACGATAATCGACGTTGTGTAAGAAAAGATGATCCTTGCGGATTCACTCTTGTTGACCTTAGTCGTCTACGTGAAACTGAGGAGCCATTTGTAATTGCATCACAAGTCAAGCAAGTATTTTTTGTAACTGATCCTGCTGATCATAAGTGGTCAATTGTTGTACCTGGTAAAAGGAGTATCCTCAGTATTGGTGATGTTGATAATGAGGAAGAATATGATGCATTTGAGGACCTCCCCCCTTTTAACTATCCTGAAAATAGTGTGGAAGATGATGTGAATATGTCTGTAATAGCCCTGTTTTTAAGAACCTTTATTTAAAAGCTTGTGGATAAGTATCATCATTCTTAATGGTTAAGAAAGCTTTTGGATAAGCATCATCATTCTTAATGGTTAAGAAAGCTTGTGGATAAGCATTACCATTCTTAATGGTTAAGAAAGCTTGTGGATAAGCATTACCATTCTTAATGGTTAAGAAAGCTTGTGGATAAGCATTACCATTCTTAATGGTTAAGAAAGCTTGTGGATAAGTACTATCATTCTTAGTGGTTAAGAAAGGTTGTGGATAAGCACTAACTTTCTTAGTGGTTAAGAAAGGTCAAAGAGGATAAGAACCATCATTCTTATTGGCTAAGAAGGCTTTGGAAACCAATAGATAAGTTAGAAAGTCCTTGAGAGCCTTAAACATTAAGATTATGAAAATCGTTTGGAGATTGTTTTATCGGGTAGCGATGAACTTCTAGTTAAAGAGCCTTTCGGGGTTGAATTCGAGCTCAGAACCTAACCAAACTTGATATATGTCATGCTTGGGATGTCTTAAGGTTAAAATGGTCATTTATCCCCAAGAATTACGTGGCTCAATAGGGTAAATTGCTTACATAGTAAAACCTGGCCAGCTGAAATTACAGCTCAGACCTATCCTCAAAGAAAGCTGCTTAGCAGCTACTTAAGTGTCGATCTCTCAAAGACCTTTATATGAAAGCCAACACCTTAGGCTAACACCTCAAGCAAGAATCATCCAAAAACTCCAAGAAACCGACCTTGCCCAGAAGAGGTTTCCCTCCTCCTAGGGTACCGCCAGAACAGACTATAAAAGCCTGTTCTGGATTTTCGTCTCTTTTCTCTTATTTCTTCCTCTTGGACACCCACTTTTCTCTACATAGAACTCTTATAAACATCCATACAAAGTAGTTCAAGCTTTGGTTCCAACCTTTAGACCTTAAACTCATATAGAAAACCTTGCTGAAAGATCACATAAGTTGCTGTAAGTTCAACAGTTTACACCTCTTGTATTTAAGCTTAGTTTTTCATATCTATAAGCTTGTTGAAACTAATCTTTAGCATTTTATACATTCAGGGGAAGCTGTAGGTGTAGTTAACCAAGGGGATTAAGGAATTTCGTGGCTTTAAGCATCCTTAGTTAAGGTACACACTTAGTTTGGTTTTACCCTAGAGATTTCCATACCTATAGTTAGGTGATTGTTTCTTTCTAGTGTAAAGCATGTTATGAAATGAATTTACTTATGATGTGTTTTATTATGTGTATATTGAGTATATTACATGATATAACATGCTAAGGTCCAGTAGAGATGTTTCATTTGACCTAAACAACACTTATACACTAAGTATTACGATTATGATTCTTAATGGAATGTGTTTAGTACATGGACTTGTGGAGTAAGTATGATGATTAAGGTGGATTGTTATGTTATTGTTGTTGTGGAGTTGTTGTGGTGGTTGTGGTAAGTTGTTGTGGAGTTGCTATTGTTGTTGTTGCTCTGTTGTAGTAGTATTGTTGGGTTATTGTTGTTCTGTCATTGTGGTTGTGGTGGAGTTGCCGTGAAGCTGTTGCCTATTGTTGTTGTTGTTGTATCGTTCTTATTGGATAGTCGTTGTTGATGATGCGAGGGAAGTCCTAATCTTAGAATTGGGAAACTGTTATAATTATTGTAGTTGGAGTTGATATGTATGAAGTCGAGTTATGAGTTATGGGAATGACTTCATTAATTTCTATTTGCGGGATTCAGTTTTATTAGCATAATGGTTGCGTTAGAAGAAGATAATTAGAATAGTTAAGATTGGTTGTTGATTATTGTTATTGTTATGAGGTGATTATTGGAGGATGATTTTGGAATGGAGTATCATTCGGAATTATGAAGGAGATTATAATGTTGGAATTGATATATTGGTTAAGGATTTGAGTGCAACATAGAAATCAGTTTATTGAGGTTTATTTACGAGTCGAGCTAGCTTTATATTCTCAATATAATTGTTGGTAGCACAATTAGGTGCTTGATTTAGGTACAGTTGTGAGTTATGTTTAGTTTGTTTAGTTATATAATTTGGAATTATGATTATGAATTGGGATGCAAGTCGATGTAGCTAATATCATCGAAGTTATAGATATTAATTAAGGATTAAGGAAATTAGAATGTTAAAGGTTGATAATTTGTGAATTGGGAATTAGTTTAAGTTTGGTTATTGATTATTGATGTTATCGTGAGATGGTTGTTGGAGAATGGCTATGTAGACGTATATAATTCAAGATGATATGGGAAATCAAGTTATGATGCTTGGAGGTTTCGTATAATTGTTATAGAGTTGAGGTAACCTTTGGGTTCAGCAAAATATATTTAAATGCTCCCGTGGGCGTTATATTGAATTTTGGATATCATATATCGTTTGTGGTAATGGCCATGATTATAGATACATCTCTTGAGTTAGTTTGAATTGCTATTGGATTGTTATAAAAGTATCATTTTGTTCAATTATCGAAATCGTTCGAAAATACTATATGTCTCAAATATGATTTGGTATGATAATGAGGAAATGATTCAGATATGAGTTAAGACCAGATAAGGTCGAATATGGTGTTATGTTATGAGTATTGAGGATTCAAGTATGAATCATTAAATATCTTATTTTATAAATATGAAAGTGAGGCATGAATAGGCACCCCGAGTTAGGGCGGGTAGAGTCCCTACTGTTGCCTTCCAGGAGGGCGAATTCCTGGCGTTATAGGACATGTCCGGGTAAGTCTTGCAAGCATAACAATAAAAGGCTGGGTGACGACCCTCAATAGTTTGGAGACAGCTGGTACTGCGTGGTACCCCTCTCCACTCGCGTTCATGCCAAACGATCTGATTTTGTGAAAATATATCAACTAAGTTGAGTGTGATTATCTGTACTATAACTATGTGTTAGTTTTCAAAATACACCTAAACTTGTATTTTCTATTACACAGTGTGTACTCAGCTTTGCTGATGGTGTTGTCATTTCTGTGGCCTGTCACTTGGTGGGTGGCAGAGTCAAACATTGTTGCAGGTTTGGTGTTGTATGCTCAGGATTCTGAAGTGAAGCAAGATAAAGATGTCGTCGTAGCTTATGAATTGAGTTTGTATTTTAGATAGTCAATTATGGGATAGTCTCGGATATATTTCATTGTATATAATATTTGGGAATCTAGTTGAGATAATTGTGTTATTTTAAGGATTTTATTTTGTGGGCCAATAACCCACAGGTCCAGGATCGATTTCTAGGTTATATTTCCGCTGCGAGTTAAGTGTTTAAGTTGAGGCTTATTAAGCTTTGATTATGATTAGTGGATCTTAAGTGTGTTTACCTAGCAGCTCGGGAAAACGGGCTGTTACAATGTCGGAGAGCTATATGCGTGTAGATCACACGGAAGGGATACATGTACTTGAGGATCCTAAGAAACGGCGGAAGGTCAATAAATCATGAGACATAAACTCAGATCTGTGTAATTTCTCCAATTTGTAACTATTGTGTAGATTTTAAGGCCTATTTTTATCTTTTCGCTCCCAAATCGTACTTATCGAGTCATTTAACCCCAAATTCTCTTCGAACATGCTTATATGAGGTATAATGTAACTAGTGTGTTGAGCTATAGTCATTCATTTGTTGTTGGTTGCATTTCGGGAACGAAAAGGGCATTTCAGGACTATTTTTGTCTTTTCGCTCCCAAATCATACTTATCGGGTCATTTAACCGCAAATTCTCTTTGAACATGCTTATATGAGGTATAATATAAGTATTGTGTAGAGTTATAGTCATGCATTTGTTGTTGGTTGCATTGCGGGAACGAAAAGGGCATTTCGGGCCTATTTTCGCCTTTTCGCTCCCAAATCGTACTTATCGAGTCATTTAACCCCAAATTCTCTTTGAACATGCTTATATGAGGTATAATATAACTATTGTGTAGAGTTATAGTCATGCATTTGTTGTTGGTTGCATTTCGGGCCTATTTTGGCCCCCCTCCTCCCACTGCCCCCCTCCCCTACACACCCCTCCCCCCACTGCCCCACCCTCTGCTGCACCCCTCCCCTCCATTGTTGCCCCCTCCCCTCCCTGCTGCACCCTCCCCTTCCCTCCCCCACTGGCCTGATGCACCCTCCCCTCCCCACTACCTTGCTGCCCCTCCCCTCCCCACTGCCCCCTCCCCTGCACACCCCTTCCCACATGCCCCACCCCTTTCTGCACTGCACCCCCTGCTGCCCCCCTGCTGGCTTGCTGCCCTCCCCTCCCCCACTAGCCTGCTGCACCCCTCCCCTCCCCTGCTGGCTTGTTGCCCTCCCTCCCCCACTGGCCTGCTGCACCCCTCCACTCCCCACTGCCTTGCTTCCCCCTCCCCACTGCACCCCTCCACCCACTGCCTGCACCCTCCCCTCCCCCCCCCACCCACTGCCTGCACCCCTCCCCTCCCCACTGCACCCACCCCTACCCTCCCCCACCGCCTTGCTTCCCCCTCCACTAACCCCTCCATTGCCCCCCTCCTGCTGCACTCCCCTCCCTCCCTGCCCTGCAGACACCTCCCCTCCCCTCCTCCCTCCCCTCCCTGCCCCTGCACACAGCCCCTTCCCCCCATTTCCCTGCTGCACACCCTCCCCTCCCCCACTGCCCTGCTGCATAGCCCCCTCCCCTAAATGTGAATTTTAATTTTTTTATTAATGCATATATTTGTACAATTTCAAGAACATGGCGGAGGTGCATACAGATAAGAGTGCGGAACACACTATCGAGGATGATCTTTCAATATGAGAAAGGAACGGGGTAAATTGGTTCGAGCTCGCCGTGAAGAAAAAGATGCACAAAACTCTAGGAAGTCATTAGCGACGAAAAAGAGAAAAGGAAGGGGACCTACAAAGTCACTAGGGAAACACACCCTAATGACTTTGGAGTGCGATCATTTGGGGTAACCTTGTGGAAAATGGCGTTAAAAGTATGTCATGCAAGTTGGGATTTGCATGCATAAGCTCTCCATTCTCCACTCATGGAAAGAGGTGCCCGAGACTTTGAAGAAGTGTATTTAGGAAGATACTATGGTAAGCTTCGCGTACAATAACATTTAAATTCTTATTTATTTAGTTAAATATATGTGTAATATTTACTAATTTGTGAACTGTGTTTTTTGTAGAATCAATTCAATATCGAAGATGTTGAAGCCAAGAAGAATGTGTTTCTATCCACGGTTGCCCAGAGATTCAGAGATTTCAAGGCTAAGTTAGTGTCTGGGTGGATCACTAAGTGGAGAAAAGTAGTGGGTACAAAAAAGAAGAACATCTACGGCGGAGAAACACAAACCGGTTCTGAGGCTTCACCGGACACATCATCTGCACCCTCCAAGTTACCATATCAGATATGGAGGAATATCAAACCTGAAGAGTGGGAAGCATTTGTTGCCAAAAAAAATCCCCAAAAGCTATTATAAGAATATTTTACTAAGATTTAATACACTTAGATCCAGTATTATTGTATAACATCATACCTAACCTTTGTTTATAATTGTGTGTTTCAGGCAACTCGTGAGAAAACTAGCGCGAGTGTAAAAGCTAAGAAGTATTATCATCATCTGGGTGCTCACTCGTACGGTCAGGCGAGAGATAAGTGGATGTTCAGCCATTACCCCGCGATAGGGTCGACAACGGCAACGGGGACTAGCTCAACGACGACAGTTGCACAGCCTCGGCAACCAGACAGAGTCCTTGATTGGTGGTGTTCGATGCATGGGGTTGATGCAAAAGGACAAAGAGTCTTGCCAGATCCCGGAACACAACAAATAGCTAACACCATTGTAAGTACAGATTATATGATTATATAAGGTATATATAATATAACTTGTGCGCTCACGAGCATTTCTCTCTTATCCTTATGTAGATTGGCTTGAAGGAAAAGGAGGCAACTGGTGAGTTCACTCCTAAAGGACACATTGATGCATTGCACGAGACTTTAGGACGGGACCACTATGGACGCACGAGGGGCGTAGGAGGTGTCCGCCTCGGGTTGAGAAAGGTATATGGTGATCAATACACTACAACGACAAAATCGAGTGTAAGTAGTGTGAATTCGACAGCTTCAGTAGATGTGGAGGCTATGAAAGCTGCAATTCGGGAGGAGCTCAGAGAGGAGATGACACAGAATTTCAACGCCATTTTGGCGCAAACAGGTTTACCGACTTTTGGTGCTTTCAAGAAGGGCAGTGTTATTACACCTACGCAGCCTGATCCAGTTGTAGTACCGGAGTTGACGGTAATCACTTAATCCCTTTGTTTTGTTAAACAACTATTGTTCTTAAATGCATGAAATTCTTACTATATATAGAGTTTTTTAAAAGGAAGAGACACCATGTGAGCTATTAGCTCGAGGAGATGGTCATGCTAGTTTCATTCTCGTCGTTGCTTATGGCCATGCACAACCCCCTGGTGACCGAGTACGATTGCACAACCAGTCAGTGGATGATATTCACTATGTGGTCAGGGTCAATGGGATTGTGGCTCGTTTCGACGAATTACCTCTTCCGCTGCCGAATCCAGAAGTTGGTCTACATTCAGTGACTGATGCCCTTGGCAGTTATGTTCTATGGCCGCGTGCATTGGTGCGGTTTTCAGATGAGGTACAATGATTAACATAACATATATATCCATATATATATATATATATATATATATATATATATATATATATATATACAATATAATATATACATATATATATATATATATGTATATATATATATATTGTATACATACATATATATATATATACATATATACATATATATATACATACATACATATATATATACATACATACATATATATATACATACATACATATATATATACATACATACATATATATATATATATATATATATACATACATATATATATATATAGAATTGAGTTCATGTGAGAATGGACTTTTATATGAGAAGTGAGAAGAAAATCTAATCCTTAGATCATGACTCATTAAAGGGCCAAGATTAAAAACTTTAAAAAATTAAAATCCCAAATTTTAAAATCATAATCTACTGCCTCTCTCCTCTCTCCTCTTCCTCCCTCCTCTCTCCTATATCTTTCTGCGGTTCTTGTTAGTTTCACAAACTATTTTTTTTTTTTTTGCAATACTAATTCAGAGAATTTCGTCTGCAATTCAACACTCAATATCAAGATTACTTAAATAGTTGCAGACAATATGGGAGAGGAAGGTTATTTTTTTTTTTGGTTATAGTTTACGTCTTTAGGTTTTTTCAGAATTTTGAAATCGTTACTATATTCGGAATATTGTGTGTTGTTGCTGTTAAACGAAATTTGATTATTGCTTTGAAACCAACTGATTGGGGACTTCAATTCTGACATTAATTTTTGTTATTGCTGTGAGACGAACTGATTGTATGATTTAACTTGATTTTGTTTAATCTAGTTTCGTGTATAAGTCCCCTATAGTGACCATTTGAAGTTATGGCTAGTAAAGATAAGTGCTTTGAGTTGATCTTGAATTATAGTTGACTTTTCGATCAATGATCTAACACCTGGGTTTCATGAATGCTTTGATTCTGTTTGAGTGACAACTATTGTTGCATGCGTTGTTGTTGTTGTTGCTTTTTTTTTTTTTTTGAGGGAAAAAAAAAATTAGTTTTGTTTTTGTTTTTGTTTTGGTTTTGGTTTTGGGTACATGAATACATGATCATGTCCTTTCTCTTGTTATTGGATTTGTTTTTAATCAGGTTTTGACCTTGAAGAGATGATCACCGGATTGTATTTTCATTGTAACCTTAAGTACTAAGGACTCTTCATGTTTCTATTGCGTTAGATTTCGGATTTCGGTAGCAAATTTAACTAGAGCTAACAAAATTTTTAATGTACATAAAAGTGATTAACATGTCTTTTTTAAAAAATTGGAGAAAGTTCGCTTACAGTGAACCTTGTTGTTATTGATTTATGTTATATTATTGAGTGAGCCTTGTTGTTATTGATTTATGTTATTTTTAAAACTATATATTATTTTTATTACAAGTTTTATGTTATATTTTAGGATCCTTTGATAAATGTTACGGAAAAACATGACGAAAATGAAGATGTTGCATTATTGAGTGAGCTGTTTTCTTCATGGAATATTTGGATCTCATGTATTTGTTCCATTCTTGTACATGAAACACTACTTTATTGTTGTGATCAACTTCAAACACAAAAGAGTGAATTATCTGGATCATAGAGTCTATGGAAATTGGAATGATTCTCATTTCAAGGAGCTTGCCATTAGTATAGTAAGATTTATTATCTTTAAAGGTCTTTTGTTTTTAGTACCTTTAAGCTTTTATTGGTTGGTTATTTATTTTCATCAAAAGAATTCTGACTATACAATTTATTATCTTTATTTTTTTTGCAGCGCATGCATATGAGTGATTATTTGGATAGATTAGAACATCCATTGGCTCCTGAATTAGTTTCATATGATATCATTAATGTCAATTTTTCATGGCAAACTAGTAAGCCAACCATGGACTGTGGTGTTTTTGCAATGGTTCACATGTTGAACTATGATGGAGAAATATTTGAGTTTTAGCTTAGCTTGGCAACGCCCAGATAAGGTGCACAATGAGAGCTGAAATCTGTGCAGTCCTTGTTTTGTGTGATATCAAGGAGGAGATTATCCCAAAGATTCACGAGTTCAATGAGATAAAGGCTACTATTTGAGACAAATTGTGGATGAATTACAAGGAACAAGATAATGTACAGAAAGAAGTGTCTTGTTTGAAGACGTAGAATAAACTTATAATTCATGAAGTTGCAGCTAAATAATTCTCACATATTTACAAGTATATTTTTCCCTTTTTGTAAAGGGATATTGTTAGGGAGGATTTGTTAGAATCAAAACTACTATGTGGTGATATTAGTATTTACTTATTTCAACTTTTACTAGCATTATTTTTTATATATGTGCTGATATTAGTAATTGATTTTTTTAAAAAAAAATTACAGTGTATGTCATAACTCTAAATACGAATTGGCATAACTCGCTCCAAACAAGCAATGGTACATAATTTCGAAAATGTTAAATCCATATATCTGTAATCCAATACTCCTGTAGCTCTAATTTGTAATTCATATAACTCTAATCAAATACTCCTATAACTCTAATTAGAAGTACATAACAAGTAATAATGTCATAACTATAATTAGAAATCTTATGACTAGTCAAATACTCCTATAACTCTATTCAGATATTCATATATATAACTGTAATCAAATACTCCTGTAACTCTTATTAGTAATTCATATAACTCTAATCAACTACTCTTATAAATCTAATTAGTAAATAACAAGTAACTCTAATTAGTAATTCATATAGCTCTAATCAAATACTCTTATAACTCTAATTAGTAAACAACAAGTAACTCTAATTAATAATTCATATAACTCTCATCAAATACTAACTCAAATCAAAAACTCTTATAACTCTAATAAAAAGTACAAATACTAGTAATTCATATAACTCTAATTAAATACTCATGTAACTCTAATTAGTAATTCATATAACTCTAATCAAATACTCTTATAACTCTAATTAGAATGTCATAACTATAATTAGAACTCTTATTACTAGTCAAATACCCATGTGACTCTTATTAGTAATTCACATAGCTTTAATCAAATATTCATATAACTCTAATTAGAACGTACATAAGAAGTAATGCCATAACTATAATTAGAACACTTATGACTAGTCAAATACTCTTATAACTCTAATCAATAATTCATATAACTTTAATTAAATACTCTTGTAACTCTAATTAGTAATTCATATAACTCCAATCAAATACTCCTATAACTCTAATTAGTAAATAACAAGTAACTCTTAGTGGTTTTTGTTCTTCTTAATAGCCTTTTTCTTACCCTTGTTGTTGGCTTTCTTAGGTACTTTTATAGTTACCTCGTTTGGAGCACTACATACTATTATTTCATACAACTCTAACTACTCATTCGTATAACTATAAAGAAGTGTTGCCATAATTGTAATTAGTATCAAAGGAAAATAAGTTAGTATTACGATAATTCTAATTAAAAGTACATAACAAGTGATGCCATAACTATAATTGGAACTCTTATGACTAGTCAAATACTCCTGTAACTCTAATTAGTAATTCATATAACTCTGATCAAATACTCTTATAACTTTAATTAGAACATGCATAACAAGTAATGTCATAACTTTAGTTAGAACTTTTATGATTAGTCAAATACTCCTATAACTCTAATTAATAATTCCTATAACTCTAATCAAATACTCCTATAACTCTAATTAGTGACTCATATAACTCTAATCAAATACTCCTATAACTCTAATCAAATATTCCTATAACTCTAATTAGTAATTCCTATAACTCTAATCAAATACTCCTACAACTCTAATTAGAACTCTTAACAAGTAATGTCATAATTATAATTATAACCATTAGGCTTGTAGAATTCACAATTAATTATTATATGGTTAACATATGAATATAGTGACATGATTCTCATATGAATTCATCTTTGTCTTGAAAACAAACATATTCCATCATGCGAGGTCAATAAGAATCGTTGTAGACGAGAGATGGAGGAACATGTATCTTACTGCTTGTTGGCCTCCCTCCATATTTAGTTTTCACCTTCATTATGTAATTACATCTAGTAATATGGAAACATTATCCAGACAGATAGTACTATTTCCTTACTAGAATTTTATAATATATATGTTGTTTCCTCCTTACTTACAGATTTTCGAGTCTTAAAGATGCATATCTTCAATTATATTGTTGTTACAAAGAGTCAATATGAAATGCGTATCTTTCTGTGAAGTTGAGTTTTTGGAGTCACCACATGCTACTATTGAAACTTTGCTGGCGACAAGATTCAGGTCTATATTTTGTTGCCTCAAATTTTCGATACAAATTTGATTAAATTTTCGCAACTTCAAAATTTCAGATTTTTTCTCCTGATAACTATAAGCAAATATCAAAAAGAGAGAAGCATACAAATGGGGTAATGGATTCCATGAAATTTCTTGATAAAAGGAGATGACAGGATTTTTTTTTTTTTTTTTTTTGGAGTAGTATGACGTTTTTGGAAGAAGGAGAAGAGAGGAGAGAGAAAATTAGGTTTTGTATGGAAATAATGAAAAAAAAGGTAGTTTAAGTGAATATTAGTTTTCAAATCTTGGTCGTTGACAGGATCTAATCTAAGGGTAGTGATTCTTTCTCATTTCTCACCTAATTTCCTTTCTCACATGATCTTGCTATATATATATATATACTAGGTTTCGGGGAAGGCCGACAGGAAGGAAAAGAAGGCATGTTCACATGAGGAAAGGCGACGTGATGAAGGTGAATGAAATGTGGAGAAAGAAAAGGTTTCTATGGCAAAGTATCCACTCATTACGGAGATAGAGGTGGTGCAAGGCCTTAGTTCTCCATGCTTTTGGTTACATGAGTGCGCTAGCGATGTAGGCGATGATGCAATCATTGAAATTCATTTGTCGCACCAACAATTCCACTACTTTGAGGATTCATTGAGCTTCATTTCTAAGCTTGATATTAACGAATTCTTATGTGGGATAGAGTTGAATGTTTCCATGATACAAACATTCATGAGGTAATACTTTAGTATATAAATTAAATATTCATAAACATATGCCTTAAGTAGTTTTCAATTCAACTTCCATAATAAGTAAGTTTTCTTTTAATCAATATGATTTCTCAGGTTATTATACAATGAATTGATTGCATCTAGTGAGCCAATATTTGGTTGGTTATGTCCAAGCATAGTACGAGATGCCAGTTACTTACAAAACAAAACCGAATTGAAAGAGTATCTCGGTTCATGTTTGAAAGCATCTTCTCGTCTTAGATATACGATCATTTTTGTTCCTTATAGTGAAACGTATGCTTCTTAAACTCACTTTACTTTTATTATTCGATAATTAAATTGACCTATTAGTTGTTCTACGATTAATAATAACTATATTTTATTGTTGTAGGGCTCATTGGACACTGCTTGCGATATGTTTGTCACGTAACGAAGTCTACCACTTTGATTCTTTGCGTAAACAACCACCACGATCCTTACTAATCAAATCATTATTAAATAGGTAGCCTAATCGAGACTCAATATATGTGCACTTAGTAATATTAATGTACATCTAATCTTATAATAATGTATTGATGTAGTGTGATGAAGGATGCTAGTGCAACAGGACTTCGAGCATCAAAATCTCATGTTTGGAAATCAATCGAGGTAACATGACTAATTTTTTTGTCCTCATATAGAAACACATAATACACATCTACACATGAATGTCATTTATTGCATCCTTTTGTGAACATTTAGTGTCCGCAACAACAAGATGGACTTGCATGTGGGTATTATGTCATGAGGTACATGTTCGATATCGTCAACCGTTGCACTAAAGTTGATGATCTTCAAAAGGTACGTAACTTATTAGTATATGTTAATTTCTGCCTATTTTTGCCTTTTACGCTTCCAAATCGTATTTATTGATTCATTTAACCCCAAATTCATTTTGAACATGATTATATGAGGTATAATGTAACTATTGTGTAGATTTTTAGGTTTGCAATTGTTGTTTGTTGCATTTCGGGAACGAAAAGGTCAATTTAGGCCTATTTTTGCCTTTTGCTCCCAAATCGTACTTATCGAGTCATTTAACCCCAAATTCTCTTTGAACATGTTTATATGAGGTATGATGTAACTATTGTGTAGAGTTATAGGCTTGCATTTGTTGTTTGTTGCATATCGGGAACGAAAAGGTCAATTTAGGCCTATTTTCGCCTTTTCGCTCCCAAATCGTAGTTATCGAGTCATTTAACCCCAAATTTTCTTTGAACATGATTATATGGGGTATAATGTAACTATTTTTTAGATTCTTAGGCTTGCAATTGTTGTTGGTTGTATATCGGGAACATAAATGTGATTTTAGGCCTATTTATGCTTTTTGCGTCCAATTCCTATTTCTCGAGTCATTTAACTCCATTTTATTTTTGAATATGATAAAATGAGATATAATATAACTAGTGTGTAGAGTTTTAGGCTTGCATTTGTTTTTGATTGAATTTTGGGAAGGTATATGTCATTTTTAGAACTACTAACTACGGTAAATGATTGAATTCTTATATTATGTGTTTATTCCTTGGTTGGTTTGCAAGGTTTATAAGAATAACACACCAAGTTTTAGGGCCTTCACCAAAGAAGAAATAGATGAAGTTCGGGATAAGTTGGCGTCCCACCTTACCGATGATTGCTTATGATACATTTTAACCCGATTCTACTAGTTTGTATCAATTTTATGTACACTTTTTACATTATTAAATATATATTTGAAGTTAATTATTACGTTCAAAAACTTGTCATATATTATTGCATTTTCATCAGGTTTTTTTGGTGTCGAAGGGAGGTTTTGGGTCGGGGGTGGAGGGGTTGGCAGAGAGTGGGCTGGGGATGGGGGTGCAGGGCTGGTGGCAGGGGTGTGGCAAGGGTGTAGCTGGGGTGTGGCAGGGGTGTGGCTGCTGGCAGGGGGTGTGCAGGGGTGGGAAGGGCTGGATCTGGGTGTGGGTGTGGGCAGGGTGGCGGGGGGTGGGCAGGGTATGAGGGTGGGAAGGGCTGGGTGTGGGGTGGGCCTAGGTGTGGACAGGGGGTGGGCTGGGCTGGGTCTGGGTGTGGGCAAGCTGGCATGGGGGTGTGCAGGGGTGGGCAGGGTATGGGGGTAGGAAGGGCTGGGTGTGGTGGGCAGGGGGTGGGGTGGGGTGGGCAGGGGTGGGCAGGGGCTGCTGGCTGGGGAGTGCAGGGTGACCAGATTTATCTTTAAAAAAAAAAAATTAAAACACGAAGGGCTGCGGTTTTTATCCTAAAACGCATCCCTTCTAACCTTAAAGGGTTGCGTTTTAGAATAAAAACCGCAGCCCTTCACAGTAAGAAGGGTTGCGGTTTCTTAAACGCAACCTTCTATTCTAAAGGGTTGCAGCCTCTTAACTAAAAGGGCTGCATTTTTTACTAAAAACGCAGCCCTTCACCTTGAGAAGGGCTACGTTTTTTATAACGCAGCCATTCATATTTCAAAAGGGCTGCGTTTTTGAACTAAAAACGCAGCCCTTCTGCGTTTTTAGTTCAAAAACGCAGCCCTTTTAAACATGAAGGGTTGCCTTTGTTATTAAAACTGCAGCCCTTCCTTGTGAAGGGCTGCTATGGAAAGGGATGTTGTCAAAATACGCAGCCCTAAGGGCCTTTTTAACCGCATCCCTTCCTTATTTTTCCACTAGTGAATCGCACCCTTGCCCTCAATTATGCCCTCGTGTCGAGATGTCGGAAGTCCAACATGATCAACACTAGCAAATTACTCAGACACAAAATTACTGACTTCTTCACCCACAATCACTTGAATTACACTACCTTCTGGTTGTGCAACATTTTGAACTTTATCCTTCAAAGTACCTATATATCGCTCAAAAGGATAGCACCACCGCAAAAACACTGGGCTACACAACTTAATTTATCGAACTAAATGGAAAATGAGATGGACTATAATGTCAAAGAATGCAGAGGGGAAAAGCATCTCAAATTTGCATAGAGTTTCAACTACTCTGGCTGGCAAGGAATCGAGGGTCAACGGATCTAGGACTTTGTTGCATATTGTATGGTAAAATGAACAAAGTTATGTAATTGTGTGCCTCACATGCTTTGGAAGTATTCCACGAATTGCAGTCGGTAAGAATACTTGCATCATGACATGAAAATCATAAGATTTCATACTCGATAACTTCAACTCACCATTTAAGGTAACAAATCGCTTCATATTTGATGAGTAGCGAGTTGGAACATTAATTCCATACAACAACTCGCAAAAAATCCTTTTTTCTTCTTTCGACATCGTGTAGAAAGCTGGTGGCAAATAATTCTTCTCCGAATCCTCTACCTTTAGTTTTCTTTTCTGAGGTTCCTGATCAACCCTTTCATCCACTACTGTTTTCTTCCTTCCGTCCCTTTTCTGATCCCACAACTCTGGTCGAAGCCCCTGTTCTTCCAAGTAAAACATATTTTTTCTTGCTCGGAATATTCATAAGTGTCGCAAGAATAGTATCCAAACAATGTCTGACCTGTAGATCTTAACAACATGGGAGTTTCCAAAAAATCGACTCCTTTTTTCATAATCATGTAGGTCCACCAACCTCACTCGCATGTTTACCAAAGATTTTTTTCAATGCCCTTAACCTGATTATGAACTTCAGTACCAGGTAATGGTCTACGAGCAACTTCATCTTCAAATGTCCCATCGAATGCGTTCTTCTTAAACCGATACGGTGGTCGCGTTTGATGAGCCTTCGTGTGCGCATATAGACATGCTTGCAACCCTTAAGGTGTGTAGACTTCATATACAAATTGGGCACAATTATTTTCCTTTTGTCTTATACCCAAATAAGCTCCAATAGGCTGGATAATCGTTCATAGTACACAAAAACATGGTACGCAGAGTGAACATCTCATTAGCATACGCATCAAATACTAACACTCCTTCGTTCCACATCTTCTGTAAATATTTAACAAGCGGTTGGAGGTATACATCTATGTCATTTCCAGGTTGTTTCGGCCCTGATATAAGAAGCGATAACATGATGTACTTGCGTTTCATGCACAACCAAGGAGGCAAGTTATAAACCACTAAAACTACTAGCCATGCACTATGTTAAGAACTACGCACTAGTGGAAAAAACCTTATGTCACTTAGTATCTGGTGCGGTTTTTGCAAAACTGCATCCGAAAATCAACAAAAAAAATGAGAGGGAAATTTGGGAAACAAAACCTGATGCGGTCCTTAAAAAACAAAATCTGATGCGGTTTTTGAAAATCTGATGCCGTTTCTAGGATCGCATCAGATTTTTTTTATTTCAGAAAGCCGGCCCAGCTCCTTTTCCTTATACCCAAGCCCAATCCCTCGTTTCCCTTATAATCCCAAACCTAAAACCTCACCCCTTCTTCCATCTCTCTCATGCGCCTCTCAACCTCCCCACTCCCTCTTAGCCTCTCCACTCTCTAACCCTAACACCCCTCCCTCTCTATCTCTCTCTCCCCCGTGCTCAGCCTCTCCACTCTCTAACCCTAATACCACTCTCTAACCCTAAAACACCTCTCTCTCTCTCTTAAAATATCACCCAAAGCTCGCCGATTTCTCTCTCGGAAAATTCGCCGGGCATTATTGTCCGTGTTCGTTGTTCATCGAAAGCTCGCCTATTTCTCTCTCGGAAAATTCACCGGACTTTGTTCGTGTTCGTTGTTCATCAAAAGCTCGCCGATTTGGTTCGTTGTTCGTTGAAAACTCTCCGTCTCTTAAGTTTCGTCGCCGCACACGAGATCACCATTGTCTTCATCATCGTCGTTCGTTTTATAGATCTAGGGTTTTAGTTTTGTATTTTAGTTTTCAATTTCTTTTCTTTCTCTTTTAGATTATGTTTATATGTTATATATATTTTTGCAAGTTTTTATTTTTTTTTACAAGTTTGTCAGATTTTTATATTTTTTGTACACAATTTCATTTATTTGATGTATAATTTTTTTTCTGTATTTTGTATATATCTGTAAAATGATTGATTATATTTTATATGAAAAATTATTGTGAAATTGTTGTCTGTTGTTAGTAGTAAGATGTTTGATTTTGTTTGGGCGCTCCTTCATGCTTGTTGTGTGTGAAAACCTGGGCGCCATTTTTTTTATTTTTCACTGCCCACATTCTGATGCGGTTATTGTGAAAACCGCATCAGATTCTCACTATTCTGATGCGGTTTTTAACCGCATCAGTTTTTTTGGGTGAGCTGATGCGGGCCCATCTGATGCGGACCAAAACCGCATCAGTAAGCCCGATTTTGACCGCATCAGATGGGTTTTTTTCCACTAGTGAAGATTGCCAAAAGGGTTCATGTCATTTGTCTATAATCTAAGCCTCAGATTCCTATCATCATTATCAAATGCCTTATGCCCCCTTTTAATATTTTTCCACTCAGGCGAATCAGTCAGATGCTTCAGCAGACCGTCTTTCTTCCTACGATCTGCATGCCGCCTTAAATTCTTTGCATCTCCTTTAATTGAGAACATGCGCTTCAATTTAGGTATTATGGGTAGATACCACAATACCTTAGCTGGTGGTCCTTCACTACCCCCAACTCATTCACGTTTGTACCTCGACAATCTACAACGTGGACACTCTTGTAAATGCTTGTACTCATTACTATAAAGCACACAATCGTTAGGTAAAGCATGTATCCGCTCGTACTCTAACCGAAAGGACACATGAGTTTCTTAGCATAATAGTATGACTTTGGCACTTCATTTCCAGCAGGGAGCATATCAACTAAAGAACTTCCAACAACGATGTGAAACTAGAGTCCGTCCAACTAGCTTTCGACTTAATGTTGAAGAGTGTAATCACGACGGAAAGTTTGGTGTACTTTGTACAACTTGGAAACAAAGGCTTTTTAGCAGCCTCAAACATAGACTCAAAAATACGAGGTCGTCTACCCGATCCCCGTCTTTATTCCCATACTCATCATCCCAATTCTCATCCCTGACATCATCAACAAGCTCTAAATCCTTGTTTTCTTCACATACATCGCTCATTATTCTAAAGCTTCTTATATACTTCCCCTCATCACCATGCCAAACCCATACGTGATATTGAGGCCTAAACCCACGTCGAAAGACATGCTCCCTAAGAAAATTTATACTACTAACCTTGCTGACATTTCCACAATCGACACAAGGCAATAAAAATCAAGTGCTCCAGAGGATGCTTGATATTGTAATGCAGATTTACAGAATTCCGAGACCACATCACAAACTCAATCGATTCACGACTACCATACATCCAAGTACGATCCATCTGATCATTCAAGAAGACCTCTAATAATTAAACACAACCAATAATTATAGTGTATCAATCATTATTTATTTACATACATATGCAAGAGAGTCAGATATTCAAATCACACAGAGACACATGCAAGTTAATATAGTGACATATTCAAATGTATGCATGCAACCGAGGGTCCTTATCACTCCAACCTAACCCATCCTTGGACGTCTTATCTCGCTAGTGAATATATGCCAACTTTTTAATTCTAAGGAAAATCCGGCAGCATTTGCCTACAGTTATCCAATACACAATATAGATATTTGTTTATCTACATATGTACCCAGAGAACAATGTAAAGAAACGATAAGCCAAGACTTTCCTCATGCAGGAGGCGCAAATAATGCATGTATGCGGGTTTTTCAAGTCTCATTCCTTTTGATCCCGATCTTAATTAAAAATAGGGCTTATAATATGTTGTTGGGAACAATGTTATCAGGATCGGGATCCTACTTTGTATCGTAGGGGTTGATAGGATCGAATCGGTGGGATCGGATCGTAAGATCTTACAATGCCGTAAAATAGAGATAATTATGCTAGAATATGGTGAGAAACTCGTGTTAAAAGTTTAAAAAAATAAAAAATGACTTATTTTAATAACAAATGGTGATAGTTTTTCAATACTATAAGATTGAAGTAACATGCAACCAAAATCTAACAGGAGAAATATAATATGTGAAATTAGTTTATGATTTTTTTTTACGATAGGATCAGATCGTAGAGTCGTAGGATCGTAGAGTAGTATTAAGATCTACCATTTTTTTGTGGTTGGGCAGGATCGAAAGATCCTACAATTAAGATCATACGTAGGATTGGGATCGTAGAATTGTAGAATCGTAGGATAAGATCTGGATCGAAATTTTAACAACAATGGCTGGGAAGCTCCAAAAATATACTTTCCGATAGAATTGGAATTACCCCATTCTAATATATAACGCAATAGATTTGGCCCAAACAATGAAAGTGGCCCGATTTGAAACTGCTTTTAGTAAAATATTCATAACTTCTTTGTTTTGATTTGGACTCAGACTTAGAATACCTTTTTGGAATGATTACTTCGATTTTTATCCAAAAGTAAATATTCTGAAAGTCTTTAAAAATGAGGTTGTAAGAAATCTTGGGGGGGGGGAGTTGGGGCTTGTTGGGCCTCTGGGTGAGTGACCATGTGCGAGGACTGTCCAGAGGAAATTCATCTTACCATAGGTTCCCGAAAGGGGGCCCAAAAAAAAGATATATGTTCTCTTAAATTCAACAATCGAAATGGGTATGCATCAACGTCGGAAAAAAAACTTAAGTGGACTTGGTGCACATTAACTTAGTGTGCATCGGGTTGGTAAGTGATATTAATTTCATAGTGAGTTGTACAGAGATATAGTGAACTTATATACAATATAGTAGATTTTATTAACGGAAAACATATACTGGAATTATATGCAATATAATAGAGGAATTAATTAAAATATTTTAACATACAAAAAGATCTAAGTTGCGTAATATATATATATATATATATATATATATATATATATATATATATATATATATATATATATTATATATATATATATATATATATATATATATCATGAAACGTGTTCTAACATATAAAATGATTTAGTTTCCGCATGATATAATGAATGTCTGAATGATACAGGCGATGTTTGAATGATATAATGAATTCCTGCATGATCTAGTAAGTTTCTGCATGATATAATGTGTGTCCGAAATATAGTGAGTTTATGTATAATATAATTTGTGTATGAGAGATATAGTGAGTCATAATATAGTGAATTCCCACATAAGATTGTTCAATAATGATACATGCTTGACCTGATGTATACTAATATTAACATGAACCTGATCCCAGTCATATCGCATCATCGGACCGAAGCATGTTCTCTTAATCGGAGAAACTATTGGCGCATAACCGGTATGGGCCAACAGTGCCATACCGCAGAATGTTAGTAATTTTGCCAGAAAAAGACAAAAAAAATTGACTTAATGGCAATTTAGACAACTCTGATCATGTAGGAGAGAAATCAGATCAACTATTATATGAATCAGATCAACTACAATGTGAATCAGATCAACTATAATGTGAATCAGATCATGAATGTATGTAAGTGAAAACCAAAAAAAAAAATTATAAAAAACAATAAAAAAAAACAAAAAAAAGAAAAAGAAAAAGTTGTATTTATTTATAACTTTGCCCCGGTATTTACAAATACCGGGTATGCGCTTATCAGCGCTCCTCTTAACCGCGCTATGTTTCGTTTAAAATTCAGAAATCAACGCTCACTTTCCTCGATCGTCGATGCCTTCTCTATCTCACTCTTTCCTCTACTCTAAACTTCATCAGCATGAACAAAGAAAACGAATTAGCTTCTCCTCATACTCCATTAAGACAGGATTTACTAACACCCGAACAAAAAGCTCGAATTTCCCTCAGATTCAAAGCTGCAAAGGCCCTTCTTGCTCGCAAAAAGCGTCGCTTTTCCACCCCTCCACTTCCCCCAATCACGTAAGCTTTATCTCTCCTCATTTCCTCGTTTACGCTTTTCGCTTTTGCCGCCAATTGCTTCAATTCAGTTTTATACACAATTTCGGTTTTAGGTTTTCTAGCCGCTTTTCAATTTTCACCATGTAAATGCTGTTGCTTTTAATTGGATTAAGTTTTAGTAACTGACGAATTTTACATATTCATAGTCTCATAGGACATTTGTTTAATAGCCAAATTTTGTTTTCAGCTTTGCCCAATTCCTCCCTGGCTGGAATATAAATTTGTTCGCCAAAAACAAACCATCTTTTTATTACGAGATTAGTAGTTTTTTTTTTTATACAACATTTATCATTTTGTTATGCAACATTAATAGTTTTCTATATAACATCTGTTATTTGTTAATTGTTATACAACACTATATTATCATGTTATTCATGTAGTAGTAGTTATACTAAAGCAAGAGAAATGGCCTCACTGTATTATAGTTCTTTTAATTGGTTTTCTTCACTCCGTGTAGCGTTGCATCTCCAAACTGCTGTGTTTTCGTATTGCATTTCAATGAAAAATGTAAAGAGAATTGTGGCTCTATGTCTCTGATAGTAGATAGTATTATTTGTGTGAACTTTGAATTACTGCAGGACTCTGAATGAACTCGGTAATAACTGCTCGGGAGAGAGAGTGCCACTGAAGGATCTGCAGATAAATTCAGGGTCTCTATCTGCATCTAGGGTATCCGAACCAAGTGACAATAAATATGTTGGAGCATATTCATTAATGTGTAAGTTTACAGATGGATTTGTTGATGGTGAAAGTACAAGTAAGATAATTGGAAACTCTAAAGGTGAGAACCTATATACTCCAACTAACAAACAAGTGCATCCATTAGAATGCTTTAACTCGAGTGAATGCTCATCAATTTCTAGTGTTCTTGATGAAGATTTTGACTCATCAATTTTAGAAGAAATTGATTTGTTGTGTGATGGGAGTTCAGTGAAACAACTCAAAAGGGAAGTAGATACAGTTAGTCAACTCGAGAGGGAAGTTGATAGCAGTCAGGACCCTGTGCAAAAAATTGAAACTAATAATGGGAATGACAGAAATACAAGGCCCTCTTCTCAGACCAGGCTTGAAGATCCACAGGGTGTTCAAGGTGATGTTTCACGATATTTATTGGGGAAAATAGACCTTACACAAGCCAAAGTGTTCTCAGGTAAAGAATCTTATTTGAAGTATTTGGAGTCACTAAATGAGGATCAATGGGCAGCTGCTTCTACTGATGCTTCAACACCATTGATGGTTGTAGCTGGTCCAGGAAGTGGAAAGGTTATTCTCTATCTTGTTTCTTTCTATTCTTCAAAACATTAAATTCTCAGGAGTTATTTTATTGTTAAAACACTGTTTCTTCCTTGCACCTGAATATTCCCTTTATATATATACTTTCTTTGTTCATTTTTAGTTACAATACTTTGATTTTCCGGCATACAAATTTGACCATTGGTATCTCGAATTATCTATCAGTACAAATTACAAAAATTTATAATAAAAAATATATATTGAGATAAATCAACATTATCTCACATACTTGCTTCTATATATTAGTAAAATTATAAGGGCAAAGTTAACATATGAATAGTGCAAACGTGTTGCAAATTAAAGTTAATGGAGAAGGCATTGTATATTATATATTCTTTTATCACTGGCTACTATATATCTGAAATAATTACAAGAAAGAAGTGTGGGAACTTCTGATGATATAAATTTGCACGAAAGAAATGTTTGCGTTATTATATACAACAATTAAGTGATCATAGAAGAGTCAGCTAATTTTGAATCTTTATTTATCAAAACATTGTTTTTTTTTTTTTTTAAAAAACTGTCAAATTCTAATTAATGGTCCATTGGACTAAATTAAGTGTGACAGTTGGACATGTCCAATGTGGATTTATTTTCATAATAAGTAAAACTATAACTTGGCTCTTACAGGGGATGAATGTACCGTCGTATCTATATGCAATAGCTGAAATCATTTCAAAATGATCTCTTTGAATTAGATGACTAGCTATTAGCTATCCATAGATCCACAATTATTTCTGGCACTCTGGGAATGGTCAAAGTCATATTTGTTAAAGGATCTATTATAATTTTGTTTGATCTCTCTTCTCTTCTCCATGCTGGAAGAATCTGACTCTCTTGTTTTTATGTATTCACCTATCTGATAATGTCAAATTTATTTTCCCCTTCCCTATTAATCTAAAATACCCTTATATATTTTCCTTTGAATTCTTTCTTTAAAAACAGTTTTCTAAAACGTCCAAACTCCAAACATGTGATGTGATTCTGGAACATGGGGAACACTATTTTGCAACCATGTTAGCTGCATGCTTTGTCTTCCAAAACTATTCCTAATCTAAGCCCCCTTCTTATGTATCAGACGTCGACAATGGTTGGACGTATTCTGGTGCTGCTAAATAAGGTATTGCTCTGTATTTCATAATTAAATGGTTGTAACTTATAAAAAAACTAAGTCTTATAGAACTATTTGGTTGTTTAAAAAGAGTATTTGGCTTGCTTAGTTTTTGGAGAACTTGTTTAGGGCATTGGTCCATCCCACATTCTCGCAATGACTTTCACAACAGCAGCAGCTTCTGAAATGAGAGATCGGGTTGGAGCAGTAGCTGGAAAGGAATTAGCCAAAGCATTAACCATCAGCACCTTCCATTCGTTTTCACTGCAACTCTGTCGTGCTCATGCTGATAAGTAGGTTCAAAATCTGTTTGTTCACATCTATTCGTTATGTGGATTTTACTGTATATTGGATTCTTAGTAATGCTGACTTGTTAAGTGGTTTATTGGAGAGATTCAAATTGTTTGAGGTCTGAGGACAAGAAATCATTTTTTCTGGTGAAAAATCGTTGTTGCAAACATCTTCATGATCCTCATTTTTACATAGTGATGAATTGATGATTATATGTTACACTGAACAAAACTGTCCAAGTCTTATGTGTATGTCATTTCACTTTAGCTTGGCTCCTTAAACTCTGTTGCCTTTGTTTTCGTATAACAACCATTGTAGGCTGAACCGCACATCAGAATTTCTAATTTATGGGCATGGTCAACAAAGAAGAGCTGTAATTGAGGCAGTTCGTTTAACTGAAAGCAAAAGAGAGAGACAAAATCGTGATAATTCTGAGACAACCATGTCTTCTGATGATGTAAATAATTTCAAGGAGAGGTCTCAAAAATGGCAGAAATTTGTGACTAAGGTGTGTAATGTGTCAACTTCCTCCCCCCTTCGGATGTTTAGTGATCGTGAAGATTGAAAGCAATAAAGCTTGTAATAGTATGCATGCAACAATACTGTAGATAAATATTTTTCTATAATTTATTGATTTTAGACAATATCTCTGATTTTCCCTTAAAGTTGAAAGGTTTTCCCTTTGTGTACGTGCATTAATTTACTCTCTTTGTCCTGCATTTAGTTCTAATTTGGATGTTTGGAGTGCTAAGATATAAGAAGATAAAAAGTTCAATTATGTATAATATAAATAAATTTTGGCTTTGTTAAACATCATTTGGTAGAACATATGTAAACATGTATTTAGTCATTTTGAAACATAAACTCCATGAATTTATAGAAGGTTTTCGTAAAGTTAGCATAAATTCTAGAAGTTATAAGAACCTCTTAGACAAAGTGTTCAATGTTATTTTGCAACAGTCTAAAAGTGAATAGTGATAATGACATATATGACTAATTAATTAGTATACAAGTATTTATTGTATTGGAACCCTTATTGTATCTGTGTGTAAATAATTGGGAAGTTATGACTGAGCCTCCGCATTGTAGAAGTCTATGCACAAAGCTAGAAGTTTGGAGAAGGCCTTATATTCAAAGGTATATAAATCGTGAAGAAGTAAGATAGTTCACCTAGAATGCGGCTGAACTGATACTGATAATAGGTTTCTTGCAGATCATGCTTAATACGTCATGGATCATTCATTTGAGTTACTCATCATGAGAGAAATAAAGACTATGTAAGACAGAAGTACATATATAATTTTAAGGAGAAATTGGAGATGTTAGGTATCATGTTAATGTTAGGTGGCTGAATAAATGAACATCTTTTGTGTTTTGTGCCACAAGATCACACCCTTGCTTAAGAGTAAATTCTACTAAATGTCTTTTTGACTAGCTTGTTGTACTAAGTAGAGTGTTAGTAAAATGTAAATACTAGCTTTAAGAGAGACTTGATAAATATAAGGTGAATGTATCCCTTATAGAAAAAGAAGATGAGAGATGTGAGAATTAGACTTAGTTAAGACTAGTGTTCTTATAACATGAGTCGTGAGGCGATTTTTTAGTGTGACAAAGAGAAAGAATAAAGCCCCTTTTCGTATTATGTGCAAAAAAATAATCTTTAAAGAAGGGACTTAAGATATGATTGATGAAAGAGTAACCATGTTTTTATATTACAATTCGGTTTTTCACATACTTAATTCTTTTAAGAATGATCAAACGATTTCTTTATCAGGAAAAAAATGAATAACTATTTAACTATTCTACAATCTACATATATTACTATTTTGAAACAACATTGCCTTGCATCCGAGGTTTTTTTTCTTCTAAAAGTTGTGGTACATTGTACTTGTTTTGATTGTTGTCCAGCTTTTATGCTACCTATATCTGTATTTTTATAGAGAGAAGTTTCACCTGTGCTGTTTCGGTAGCAAAGAGACACTTAAGTTTTGTGGCTTTCCAATCTTCATCCTAATAGCATACCATTTGCTCTACCTTGAGTAACTTTTACTGCAACTTTATGAGATCTTCACTAGCATATAGTTGGAGAAAATTGTATCAAATGAGAAGTGACTTTAGTGAAAAAGAGTTTACTTTGAGATGCTACGAGTAGCAATTATTGGTGTCTTATAGTTATAACCTTTTGTCCTCCTCTTTCGATCTGTGTGTAATCAGTTGGCTGCATTTATACCTTTTTTCGACTTTTCATGCAGGCTAAAGCGTCTGGTAAGACACCTGAAGACTGCTGTCAGAAGGGTGATCAGTTTGGAGTAGGTTTACCTTTTAAAAGTGTCCTGAATCCAATTCACATAATCATTTTCCGTTTACTTTTTCTCATGCCTGTCCCGTAAAAGTTCCTTATAATATGTTCTGATTTTGCATCAGGCCTCAGTCCTGAGCCATTACAATGATATATTAAGATCTTGTAATGCTCTAGATTATCATGACTTGATCAGCTGCTCAGTTAAGCTGCTTACTGAATATCCTGAAGGTTTGTCTCATCTCTACAAAATCTGAGAGAACATGACAAGATATTTCCTTGTAAACATATCTCCTTTTGACCTTTCTTAGTCCTCGAGGAATGTCAAGCAATTTGGAAAGCTATCATCGTAGATGAGTTTCAGGACACAAGTTCTATGCAGTACAGCCTTTTAAGGCATCTGATATCCCATGGACAAATAACTATTGTTGGTGACGATGATCAGGTTGACTCACTTTCTGTATAGTTTATCTCAATTTCTCCTTGCTGATTTTTCTTACTAAAAATAGAATTTCTCTTTCTGTGAGAACACTGTGTCTGTTCTTTGTGTAAATTGATTCGGAGGAGGATGATGCTGCAAATATCGGGGGCCAATGCTTCTTCACATCTTTATTTGTTCAGATTATACCTTAACTGACTCGTTTAGTCATTTACTGCAGGCCATTTTTGGTTTTAATGGGGCTGACATATCTGGATTTGACTCATTTCGTAGAGATTTCCCCAGCTACAAAGAGGTTTGTTCTTGCAACTGGGAATTCGTATGATGTAGAATTCACAACGAAACATTAGTATGAATAACTATACATTTATTAGTGTTACTCATCATGGGATGGACCTTACACAAGTGCATTGCTTCTAATCTAGGTACGGCTAAAGAAAAACTACCGGTCTACTCGCTGTATTGTTGAGGCTGCTGCTTCTCTTATTCAGCATAATGCAAAACGGTGCAAAATGAAACAAGTACTTACAGATAATTCTTCTGGTTCTAAGGTAATTTATCTTTACTTTGACATGCATATGATGAGGCCAATTATTCATAAGGGCCTTTCATCTCGTGTATATGTTAGGCTTCTGAGGTTTGTCTTCGTTTCAGATAACATTGAAAGAGTGTTGCACCGAGAGTGCACAGTGTGCATATGTTGTTGATAAAATATTGGAAACTGTGCTGAATTCCTCAGAACCTAAATGTTCTTTTGGCAATATTGCAGTTCTTTACAGGAGGCAGGTTAAGTTTATGCTATCCATAGATTTTACTTATTTTATCTTCCCCTTCCTTGTCTACTGAGAAGTTAAAAGCCTTTGCCTATAATCTTATAACAGGTCTCAGGCAGAATTTTCCAAGCAAACTTTCGCGATAGAAAAATTCCTTTTAATATTCATGGTGTTGCCTTCTACAGAAAAAAGGTTCCATATTTTCTATCTCAAACTGAAGTTCTTTTAGAAAGTAATGTTATATTTTCTTCTATTGCTAACATTTGAGACCAGAATCAGAGCAACCAGGTTTGATAGATACCTAAGTGGATGTTAAGACTTTTGTCCACAAAGACCTAAAAGATAGGTTGACGTGAATAGTAACGCCAAGCAACAATAAAAACCATACTATGGAAAGAAATATAGAAGAAACTCTGGCACTATGATGCTCGGGCTCATCATATTTCCCTTGGCTACTCATGTCAGCATGAGACAACTTGGGTAGGCCAGTATGGACACGGGTTATCGATTTTCTATCTAGCACCTCCATATGTTGATTATGTCCATTTTCTAGAGACCTAGGGATAGTGTTACGACTTTGCCAATCCCCACGTGAATTGGGATCCGAAAATGCGAACTGGTAAATGCGAGTGACATACTTTTGTGCTAATTTAAACTAGGTAATTGAATTGCGTCTTTGTACCCATTCGCATATTGCGGATTCGGTCACAGTGCCTAGGGAATGTAGGATCATTAATATGCATTATTAAAAGACTTTGGCCTATCAATGATAGGAATTATCTTTATCTGGAGAATTGTCGCTTATATCTGAATGCTGGCTATGCTATGAGCGGTATTATAATGTGACTAGGGATTGATTTCAGAGACTTTCAGTTGACTATATGTTTCTGTTCAGGTAATAAAAGCAATCTTGGCTATGGTTAAGACCACTTTGCCTGGGTGTGATGATGGTGCGTTTCGTCAAGCATTCAAAACTTTGTTGCCATATGAGAAAGAAGAAAAGATGAAGGTAATGTTCAAGTTCCTTTGTTTTATGGTAATATCATTTTCAAGAGATTCAGTCACTTAATTATTGGTTCTAATATCGGTTAATGGTTATCTTGTCTCTCTTATTGACACATGTGGTTCCTGTTTTTGATCGGTGCTGATAATTTTGCCTAGGTAATTGAACACATTGATAAAGTATCAACTATAAGGAAGTGCAGTTTTGTTTCAGCTGCATCAGACATATTCACTGCAAAAGTATCCGGTACCTTCAAGAGGTTATATTCTCACAATCTCTTTATTTTGTAGTATGCAAGTCTTTTATAGCACTTTATGGTATTTGACACAGAAAATTGTAACTGTTTACAGAAGTCAACTCAGCCAAGGACGAAAAGTGCTTTCGACACTGGATATGATATCAAAACTTGTATACCGGGTAAAATATATTTCAGCATATAGAGTGAAAGTTGTTCTTTCCATCTAGTGTCCAGTGCAAAGTGAAAATTTGGATTCTGTTCAAAATAACTTCTTATTTGATTCAGTCTTGATTCTATATATACTCTGATTCCTACTAAGCTCTAGAAAGAACTTTTAGCATGACAAGAATTAACCTGTCTTACAGGCATTATAGTAGCTAAGCTTCACATATGATGAAAGCGAAAGAAGTTAACCTCCATTCTTGATTGTTTGACCATTATTTGCAGGAACAATCAATATCATCTGTTATGACGTCTGTTGCAAATCTCCTCCCTCAGGTTCTTTTTATAGCATATGCTACTTTTTCATAAATGTAGCTGCGTACTTTAAAGTAGCATCACTTTGTGATAAATATCGTTTGATGATGATAATGTAGAAATTGGATGGAGCTGAATATAGTTGTCTTATGTTTAGCAGCAGTCCTCATGCTAGTATGAGTATACACCCACGTGAAATTTTGGCTTATGTTCTTAACCTTTGTAACTGGAACTCGTATTATGTTTCATATAACTATCAGGGAAGGAACAAAAGGGAACTGAAACAGCAGAACTCGAATATCTCTTTTAGTATTGGAATTCCTTATTTGTTAGAATAAGAATGTCAAAGTTACTAGTTTTGGCCATCAAAAGAAAATATGTTACTTTTCTTTTGGATTTATTATACTTTAGTACTCTTATAACTTATTTGTATGTAATGAAGTCGAAGTTACATTCTTAAAAAAGTGATTTTTCTTGGCAATCACTGGGGAAAATTTGAAATGTACTTCCTCCGCTTTAAAAATATTGCAACACTTGCCTTTTTTAGTATTTCTTTAATTAATGCAACACTTCTATACATGGAAATAAAGATACACCTATACATGGGACCACTTACACTAATTCTCTCTCCTTAATTTGACATAAATATTAACACAATACCCCCACTTCCAACTCCTTTCTAAATCTCAATGCCAAAGTCAAGTATTGCAATAATTTTGGAGTGGAGGAAGTATATGGATAGCATTGGCTTGAAAAGCCCTCCATAAGCATGTTAGATGAATGTAAAATCGAATACTTACCAATACTGGGAATTGCAATGAATGTTATTCTGTAAAATAATGCTTATGGTGATCTAACAGGGAAAAATTTAAGCTTTCTGGAAGTTCTTGTTATAGGGCTAGGAGCAGAAGCATAAACAAGATATGAACAAAACTAAAATTTGACATTAGAGACAGTGGCAAACATTATACGTTTGTAAACACCCCTCACTAACAAGTACGGGAAAAAAACATCAATGTTACTAATCAGTCAACGGATATTGGTAACTGTACCAACACCCTTGTGAACTCTCACTCTCAAGAACACCAACAAGTCTCCTAAGAATGTTCGTAATCTGTCACCTTTGTTGTTGTTCGTACTACACTATGATCTCAAACCCCCTTTATAAAGAGTTTGGAATGGCAGTCCTACTTGAACTAGGCGACAACTCTAGCATCTAACAAGATCTAAAATTTTGCAACAATAAGGAAACTGATGATATTTCTTCTAAACTAATAGCAATTAAACTGGAAATTATATACTAGCATCCTAAGAAGACTAAAATAACGAAATCCACGATAAAGAAACAATAAACCCCAAACTGTCAAAACTGCACTGGAGGGAGCAAGGAGCGGATTGATACATATAGTTATAGGCACTTGAGAGTAAAAGAAACAATGATGAAATCATTAATATAGATGATTTTATCCAGCTAATCAGTTATACAAAGTATGAGAGAATAAGAGAGAAACAATCTCCATTTAGAGAGGAAAGAAAAAGTATTGTATAAGCATCCAAATGATCTGTACATGAGTATTTATACATCTTAGCTATAACTACCATAGAGGAGAGAATAACAGAATGAAAAGAGGAGGTAGAGGTAGTTAGATAAGCTGATGTGTTGGAGTAGATATAACAAACAATAACAACTATATTGAGCTTCGATGAGCTGAACTGGTGAGCTGGCAAATACTAGGGACTGAATCTGGGTGATTCAGTCCAAGAAACAAGGAACAATCGGATCTACCCGGTTCAACTTAAGAACATCCGCCAACTTTCACAATCCAAAGTACCACCAAACTTAGGTATTGTGAAACAACTTGTCAATCAACCACGTTGTAGCTAAGCATTTATAGCAATGAAATACGTGCAAATAAGCAAAGATTTTAAGATAGAAGAACTCATAGGTTCAGCTGCATAGGTTTTCTTAAAAGTGTTTTCACTCCAATTCATTCCCAAAATCTGATTACCTACGCCTACTAGCTTCCACTATTTATAAGCATGCATAGTGAAGCTGTCCTACCTATAGGAAACCAAAAAATACAAAGAAAACAATTGAAAAAAACTGAATAGCAGCTGCTACCCGTTTTTGAACACCTTCTCCAATTTTTCAGCCTTTTCTTCTTATTGGTGAACCTTTTGGCTATGAAACCAATTGGGACGATTCTGCACCTGATACTCTTTCCAATGAATGCTCATATGCTCCATTTGGCCAAGAAAAAGCTGCTGCCCAAAACTAAAAGAGAGAGCCCTGAAAAAAACGAATAAGCTACTTGGTAAAGCAAGGAGGCCAAAATTTGATCAAAAAGTGCTTACCCACTAATCATTCCTAAAACCATGCAAAAACTGTTTTCAGAAATCAGCTTGTTTTAGGGTCTCCAATGTACTTCTTTGTATAAGTAGATTTAATTACCCCTCTAATCGCCATCTTAAGTCTCAATCATAATCATACCCAATAATTAAATAAAGTTATTAAATACTTTGGATTGGTTAGGTTAGAGCAGCTAGATGCATATTTATGCGTCATGGATGCTCTAGGCTATTTGCCTCCCTTAACCAGTCTTGTGCATCCGCTTATACATGTGGGACACTCTGATTTGCTCGTCTTTTCTTGCTATGCCTACAAGCCTCACCTAGACCAAAAACCGAAACCAACCATGTTTGACTTTGTGGGCTTGCATACCTAATAATTCTTTTCCTTTTTCCTTTTTATATATAGAATATATGAGAAAAATACTTTCAGCAGCTGATCATTGCTTTGGTCATTTTGCTGTAACAGAAATATCTTCTTGAAAAACACGCAATAATCAATGTTGATGGAGGGAAATTACTCAATGAAGACAGTGATCTCAGATCTGTAAGTTTGTTCTTGATAAGAATCAATTGTTTTTGTGTTTTAAAGAGAAGATCTCTTTGATAATTCAATTAGATTCTTAATTATCCAATGGTGATTGTTTGTTATTTTTCAGGTGCTTGAATACTTACTAGATGATGTAACTGAGTTTTTGTCTTCAAAGTTCGTTCCTAGGCAAGCTGTAATTGATGGAATCGCAGAAAACAAAGGGTGCATCCACGGACTTCAGGCTTTTGTGGACTATATTTCTGAAAGAGAGAAGGAAAATTTTCGCTCAAGGAGACAAAATAATCAAGATTCTGTTACACTGACTACGATTCATCAGGTCCCTCCTATGTTTTAATAGATGTGAAAAGCACGATGTCTCTTTATCTTTCACAGGTGCTCCTGGTGATTAGGGATGTATAATTATGAATCAGTAGTTTCCATTTTGTGCATTTCACCAATTATATTTTTTGTTTAATTCCATGTTGGTTTTCTGCTTTTGGAATTTGAAACTTAAAAATTGCCTTTCTTTTGTCTGACTTGCAGTCAAAAGGCTTGGAATGGGACATTGTTTTCATAGTTAAGGTAAGTTATAATGTACAGTTTCGTGCGGTTCCTTTAAAGAGAGTGGTGGCATATGTCTCCATTAAAAAGAATGTAGATTAGTAAATTATGAATTTAGTTACCCCTTGCAGTTTAAAATTACTGTTAAAGAAGTTATCAATGTTTTTGTTGATTCACTTGTGGCTGAGTTGAAGTCTATTTGTAATTCAAATTGGTCACTGAAGTAGCACAAATGAACTACTTGCCAGCTGTACTCTCATAATTTGGATATGATTAGTAATTACTTTGTTGCCCACTGATTGTTTTGAATTGTATTATCATTATTTGGTCTCTAATTCTCGGCCTTATTGCCTCTCTCTTGTCAAGATATGCACAACCCTACTTTACAGTTTCCTTTTTGTTCTTTTGTATTTCCTCTTATTCTTCTAATCTTTAAATTTCAAATAATTATTAAATCAATGTCTACACTTAGTAAAGTAATTATATGATTAGTAATTACTTTGTTGCCCACTGATTAGTTTTGAATTGTATTATCATTCTTTGGTCTCTAATTCTCGGCCTTATTGCCTCTCTCTTGTCAAGATATGCACAACCCTACTTTACAGTTTCCTTTTTGCTCTTTTGTTTTGTATTTCCTCTTATTCTTCTAATCTTTAAATTTCAAATAATTATTAAATCAATGTCTACACTTAGTTAAGTAATTATGAATCTATAATTTATCATTTCAATCATCTTATACTTCGAGAAGGTTCTTGTTCTAAAACTTTAAATGGCTTAATTGGGACTACATGGGTTATCTTTGCTCCTTGCTTACATTTATTTTTACTTGATTTGCTTCTGTAGTAGGTGGTTGAATCCTAGTTGATGTCTTAGGTGGTAATTGCTCCAAGTCATTCACTGATATTTATTATTGAAAAGGTCTGTAAGAGGACTGGTTGACGGAAGTTTTTTTCTTAATGTTTTTGTCCAACCAAATCTATTTAGTTCTTCTTTGCATACAAATCTTCATCGTGTGTATCTCTGTCAGAAGTTGTAAGGTGTAGCTTAGATGTTTAATTCAATTATGAGGGTCCGTCCTTCATCAAAGATACCAGATAAGTTTAGAGTTCATGAGGGTGGGATGGAGGATGTTTGTATCCCTATGCGGTCTATTGGGTACATTTAGTCTAGAAGCATTCCCCGCAGCTTTGGTGCCTTGTTCTTTATTTTTAGACTCTCTGCTATTTAGTTATGAACAGAAATTGTGGCTTTAGGAAAGTGAATTTTTTAAAGTAGAATATAAATCCTTCTAGAGACACTTGCAGAATACACAATCTCACAGTGAATTCATTTTGGAAGCTGAAAGGTCCCATGAGGGTAAAAGCTTTAGTGTTAACAGTAGTTCTGGATAAGAAAATTATTTTGGTAACTTGTGGGTGCAGTGGCACAGCGTTGTCCCATAAAGTTTGTATTGTGTGTTATGGAGTAGGTTTTTCAGCTTGAAAATGGATTGTTTATGGTGGAGCATATGACTGAAGGTACTGTAGAGGAGTGTGCTTATGTGATTAGGGTAGTTTTGTCGTAGCGTAACGACTGAATCTCTAATTAGATGGCTAATAGCCTGGAGGCATCATTGGATTTTGCAGAGTTTTTAGTTTCATTGTGGTCTTTGGCATCCAGTAAGTACCATTGGCCTAACTTTATGTTTCAGATTACACATTCTAGCATGATTTCACACATTCTATTAATAAAGTTTTTTTAATCTTCAAAAGAAACCTTTTTGAAATTCTTGGTAATACTTGTTAGAAGTATACATCATTTATTTTTTTGTTGAAGACTTCAAAATTAAGTTTGCAAATTACGGGTGGTCATTTGGTGGAGGGTTTTGTTTTCCAGTCCCACAAATCTAATCTTTCTCTGTTCAATGACGCAGTTGCTTATACTCCCATGACCAAATATTACTTGAAGAACTTTACGGTCTACTAGACGACAGCAAAGGATATGAATGAGCATTCTAATTCACTAAAAGATAAATCTTTTGTTAAAATGATATCATCTATCTCGTAAAGGACTGAACTGAATTGAGATAAAGTCCAGAGGCAAAGAAGCTTTACCACGTATATTTATGCAGTGATAATTAGCTAATGTTATTTTACTCTGTAAACTGAGAAGTTCTTAACATACTTGGCGTTGCAATTTGGTCTTTGGCCTTGCTTTCAATTGATGATTTGGCTCACATATTCACTTAATGTTGTAACGACTCTTATATTCTTTTTCTTGTAAAATGTAATTTTTCTTTTGTCCTTTCCTCGGTGTGCTTTTATTTTGAGAAGCCCCTGATGTTGGCTATATTTTTCTGCATTCCAGGCAAATGATTCTGAGATTCCATTGTTACATGAGCATAATGGTATTACTAAGGAACATGGAAACTCTCTTGAGGTAGGCACTTTTCCAAACTGCGAAGCTTTTTGGCACGTTTTTTACCATGAAATTCTGTTAACTATAGAACTCTATATTCTAAGGTTCTGTTTCAATATGGATACAGGAAGAAAGACGTCTATTGTATGTTGCAATGACTCGGGCTCGAAAAAAGCTTTTCATTTTGTATGTGACCATGGACTCAAACTGGCAGGTTATTTTTGAAATAAAGTACATTCTTGCTTTGGAGTACATTCAGTTTAGAGTTTGATGACACTAATTTTTGACTTCAGGTACTTCATCCTTCTCGTTTTCTTCAAGAAATTCCAGCACATCTACTGGAAGTTCAGGTGAGATGATAATTATTTCCTTGCTTGGAGCACATAAGAGTGCAATTTTACTATTGTACTGTTAACTACTTAAATATCTAGCATCTCTGGTGCCTTATATGTGTTGAGGACAGACAAGGTATATATATTCCTTTACTATGAGGGCTGAAAGAATCTGAAAGTTCCGTTTTCTGACACTTTGCTGTGTTTTAAATTTTCATTTGTTGCAACTAGCATTTTGTTTTTGATGTTACAATAAAACTGTCCACTTACAAACGAACTTTAAAGTTTTTACCCATATGCTTTACTGCTTCCTATAGAATTCTTATTTTTTCTTAAAATTCAAATCATGACACATGATCCAAGCTAAACCCTATAATTCGAATAAAGTGGAGTACTTTTGGGCTACGTTACTCCGACACCCTGTTCTACCTCGCGTGTCGCGTGTTGACTCGATACGGTGCGTGGCCCGCCTGGAAATGGGTGTCGATACGCGTATCAGAAAAGTGTCGGTCACAACGGTCGAGTTGAGTTGAAATTTGCCGTAAAAACTCGCCGGAAAATTTCTGCCATTACTGATTAAAAGAAGAACCAGAGAGGGAGAAAAGAGAGAGAAGATATGCGCGTGATGGGGAAGATGAATAGTGTACTAGTGTAGTGCTTTAGTACTTGGGACTTGTGTGCAACAAAAAATAAATAAATGAAGGTACATGAGCTGTAAAGCAGTGAACTAAACAGTCAACTTTACTTCTATATATTTTAAATTAGTAAATGCTGATGATTTATGAGTTCTTTTTCTTTAAAAAAAAAATCTTTCCGAACTACTGCATCTCCCACGCGACTTCTCTTCCTCATTCTTTCTTCTCCTTTTTAAAAATTCACTCTTTTTTTTTTCACTTTATGTATACTATATATACGTACTGTGAATGTTTAATAAAATTAAATTTATATTAATTTTGAAAAAGAGATAATTTTAAAATTATTTTTTCATCAAAATAAAGTATCGGAAAATTATTTCCGACACTTTCAATGATAGACGTATCTAGAATGTTGGTCAAGACACTTTATTGACCTTGTCGCCGTATCAGCCAAAATTTTGGAGTAGGGTGTCGGATCCTCCGATCCCTACTTGGATATGACACCCGTATCCGTGTCGGAGTAACATAGCTTTTGGGCATGAAATTAAAGAGGCAAGAAATATTACGTAGGAAGAAGTCTTGTACAATATTAATTTTCTGGAAAGGAACAATAACACCAATGTAATTGTTTGACTTTTCTTATCCTAGATTAGTAAGGTTTGACTCACAACAATATCCGTCTTTGGATAGTACATGAAGGCTTGTTACCGTCACACTTTGCATAAGGGTAGGAGAACATCAAGTTAGTAGCCAAAATATTACTTTACACACACACACACACACACACACACATATATATATGTATATATATAGAGGCAAGATCACATGAGAATGCTCCTTACATGAGAAATGAGAATGAATCTCAACCACATGATTGGTTGAGAGTTACAACACTTATTCATTAGAGTTATATCCCTCTAAAAAATTTTGAATTCAAAAATAAATTTATTTTTTTTGAATTTTTTTTTTTCAAATATATTGTTTTTGGAGTTACATCACTTTTTCATTAGAGTTACATCATTTATTCATAAGAGTTACAACGTGTAAAATTCATTCTCATTTCTCATATAAGTATGCATTCTCATATGAACTCACTTCTCTCTCTCTCTCTATATATATATATATATACTTTCAGGAAAAAAGATTATCATGTATGTGTGTGTGTTCCCGTGAGAATAATCCTTATTTGAGAATGTAAGAACACTTTGTAGTAGTCCTTTTTGACCAATATGCTATCCATGTGTCCTAAATTGTAACTATTTTTCTCCTTGTGGGCCAAATTTCAAAAGGATTACATTTTAAGGATAAGAGATTACCATGTATCATCTTAAAAAAAAAGATTATATTTATACTAGAATAAATTAATAAAACTAAATCATTAATCGGCTCAACATCGTGAGAGACACTAATTTATAGGGACAAATTACAATCACCAATAGCTGCAACAATATTCATCCATGAGGATACCTATGAAACAAATGTGGGGTTTGTATCCTTAAAACAACCTTTTGTAGTCAAGGTGAAGGCCACAATACATATAAGAGAAATTTCTTGTAATATGAGGATTATTTCCGCAACCCTTTTCTCTAATGAATTTGCTAACGCCAAATGGATAAAATATTATGATTAAATTGTATGAATAGGTCACACGGTAACTCTTCCAATGTTATTATATAACTTCTAGAGACACTGTTTAAGTGAAAGCTTCAGATAAAAGTAGTATATTTTGGTCAAGACTTAAGAGACCATTGGTTTCTTATAGATCCATGAGCTAGAAAGTTTGTCTTCTTTTGTGATATGAGTTGAAGAATCTACAAGCTGAAAGTGTGTTGTCTAAAATAGTCTTTGTTATGAATTGATGCACGTTAGAATCTGCATTGTCCCATGACACCTTAAAGCAGTCATAAACTTGTATCACACTTTTTTTTGAAATTTGCTAAACCACATAAAGTATCTTTACTTTTGTTTTAGCTTGCATGTGGCATCACAGTTGTATGTTATGCTTTATCGAGAAAAGGTGATCTATAGAGAAACTTTCAATATTCTGTAGAACTTATTGAGCAAAGCAAGTCACTGCTTCTGAGATTTAATGGTTTGTGTGAAGTACAAAAAAAGCAAAATATTTTGAAGTTGAATAAATATTTGATCACGAGCAAAATACTCCCAGTAAAACACAATTAGAACAAGTTTGATTCAACATTTTTGGGCTCTATGAAACGAATTCAAATTCCTACTCCCTTTCAACTTGTTTGGTTCAACGGTCAACCCCTTCTCAATCCATTACCATTAGTTGGCGATAATGGACTCCCTTATTTGTTACCTTCTTTTTCTCTCTCAAGTAACAAAATCCATTTGTTGGTGGTAATGGTTGCCGTTCCCTTTCCATTCCAAGGTTTGGACCAAACACCGAATAAAGGTAACAAGTTTTGTTAACATTCCACTCCTCTATTTGATTCCATTTCTTTCCATTCCATGTCTTGAATCAAACATGCTCTTATTAGAAATTAAAGAGAGAATTAATCCATAAAGAACCCAAGAGCGGCAAATCTCAAACGTTTTTTACATATCATCAATACTTAATGTTCTCTCTAAGCATATTAATGGAAGATAACATTTAGGAGGATAAACTGCATTTGATATTTTCTAATATGGATCTGGGTACGAAAAATAGGCTAGATATGTCAATTTGCACTCAAATACAACTAGTTTAGGGAAAAAAGAACCTAAGGAAACCATATATATATGATAATGAAAGTGGAGTCTGCTGCTATATTACTTGGGAATGCCTGATTGGCTTAAATATGTGCTAGTGGCGTTTTATAGAGAAAGTATGTCGTCCAATTTACCTTACAAACCTAGTTAATCAGTTACAGTATGCTACAACGATAAAATGATCATAAATACTACCTTTTCAATGGATAGTTGATAAGAAAGGGACCATTAGTGAGAAAACAATATAACTAGAGAACTGGGAGTCCAATGCAGCATGTTGAATGAAGGAAGTTCTCTTCACAGTCATCACAGAGTTCTAGCTGCTGTGAGACTTCTGATTCTTCAAACCTTTACCTCCACATACAGTTGTGATAAGGCCGAACAAGGAAATTCTCTTGTCAGCTTTTTTGTGTCAGGAGAGGAAGGCCCAAAGGTAGAGGAGAGCAACACAGAAACTTTGATATTATTTTGCGGAGTACAAAGATTAATTAGGTCAACCTCAAAATGAGAGATGTATGTCTTCAATTTCTGAACTTCTAGGGAAGCCTGGTTGTGGTTTATTAGGCTTAGTTAGTAACACATTGTTTATATATTTTCCTCTTCTTTGTCAAAGTGTGAAATAAGTGTGAAATATAGGAAGATGTCCATGTCACGTTTGAAGATTTAGCCTTTAGAATTTTATTTCACTGCTGGTGTATGGAGCAATTTTTTTTATTGAAGTAGTTGCAAATTTTTTCTGAAGCTGCTGCTATGTTTGTGTTTTGCAGGCTGACTTGAATCTGAATGTGAACAAAGTATTACCTGTCAAAGTCCAATCTGAATCTATGGAGCTTGGAGAAGCTGTATTGGAAAATAATTCTCCTAGCTGTGGAGGAGATGAAGCATCAGAAGAGTTGAGAAATATAGAAGCATTTCCTGGTGGAAATAGTTTCTTGAAAAAGTAATATCTCATGGCTCTTTTATCTTCGTGTAGCAGTGATAATTGTTTTCTTTATAGTGGAAGAGCTGATGTGTAACATTTTCCCTTTGTAAGCTATTCTAATATAAATTTGTTACAGGTTCAATGTGGATGACCGAGGATTGGTTTCACGTTTATTTCATCAATGGGCCAAGAAAAAGGCTTTTCAAGCCCCGAGGAGGCTACTTGCCAAGGTGATGTTTCGGAACAAGAAATGATTTTAGTAGCATTATATTTTGGGGGAAAAATGAAACTATAGCACTTATGAAACAAATGAAAAAATTAATGTGGTATAAACAACTTTGAGTTTGGGAAAGAAAGCGTTATTTATCATTCTTGGATGAATAGTTAAGGAAATTTGGGGACGGTTGGAATTCTAAATAATTTTCTGAATAGTAATCGATAGTACTGGCATAATTCATAATACTCTTATTATGATATTATCTTGCTTAGGAGGTGCATAATTATTTGGCTTAACCACCTTGCCGACTTTCTCCAAACAACCACCATATAAACACCATTTTTTAGATAATGATATTGTATGACTCTTTTTGTCCCAGATTACCATTAATGACAGATGTCATGAAAAAAATGGAATATTCTGTGTGAAAATTGACGATTTCTTTGACGGTTGGTCGGAATCTGTCAAGTGGTGGCAACCTAAAACAAAAACAATCGTAAAAGGTGGCTTAGTTCATAAGGTGGTTTATTTGAAAGAAATCGACTTAATAAGGTCCAAGGAATCAACCCAAGGCACCCATTCTGATAACATACAAGAGAAGAAGCAAAGGGTAAAAAAGGGAATAATCAGATCATGTAAGGGCAACAGGGTCTTTTCTAATTTCAGCCTAATAATCTGTGTCAGTTGGTTATTTTCTGCTATAGTCGCGTGAGCTAGATTTTCTATATTTCCATTCTAGGACAGCTAGAGGCTAGAGTGGCTGAGTCCTGTAATAAATAGAGAAAGGAGGTCAGGAGAAATGTATCCAGAAATCAGAAGAGAAGTAACATTTGGAGAGATCTCACCTCTCGAATGTGAGAATTGTAAGGGGATTTACCCTCAATCTCAATACAATCTATCTTCCTACTTTCCCTAAATCTGTTTTCCAGCATTATTTCTCATACTTAAATCAATTCGTAGCAAATCTGGTATCAGAGCAAGGTTTTTCGTCGACTACTTACCGGAATCTGAACCTCTCGCATCATGGTGGGGGCTTCACAAAACACCATCAGGATCGAGCAATTGGAGCAACAATTCGCAACCTTCCTCAAAGGGTGACGGAACCTTTGCAGCAAACCTTGGAATCCCTCTCAAGGAGAGTGGAAGACATGATTCAACGCTTCACGGAGGAGTTGGGACAAAACTCAATTCCGCTGGAGGGAAGGATTGAGCGATCTCGAGAGACCCAGGAGGCGATGATCGCCACTATTCGAGACACTTGGCAAAATTTGAGTCGGAGGACACACTGGGCGAACTCGAATAATCCGCAGGGGCAGAGAGAGGAAGAGAACCCCTTACTACAAGGAGGGTCAGTACGTGGAGCGTTTAGCGATGGAGGTGGATTTACCTTCGAAAATGGAGTACAGAGTTGGAGGTTTAAGAGGTTGGACTTGCCCATCTGCTATGAATAGAACCCCGATGGATGGATAATGAGGGCGGAAAGGTTCTTCCAATTCAATCTGTTGAGCGAGGAAGATAAGATCGAAGAAACGGTGGTGGCCCTAGATGGCGATGCCCTGTTGTGGTTTTAGTAGGAGAACCGTCGGCATCCGATTAGGAGGTGGGAGGAACTCAAAGGGTTACTCCTCATATCATTCCGAACAACATTCAGAGGGTCATTGCATGAGCAGTGGCTGGAATTCCGGGAGGCGAAGGGAATCGGAGTAGCGGAGTATCGCCGGAGATTCATAGAGCTCTTAGCCCCAGTGGAGAATATACCTGAAGAAGTTGCCAAAGGGTAATTCATAAATGCGCTAACCAAAGGTATTAAGGCGGAACTGAGGGTCTTGGGCCTAAGGAATTTGTACCAAGGCATGGCTCTAGCTTTGAAAATCGAACACAAGCCTGGGCCCACCAACCATCGAAGACTAGAGCCTAATACCTTTTCCATTTTTGGATCATCCCAATATTCAAACCCCACCCCAAGTCGTAACCAAACACAACACCCAGCTTCACTAAATTCCCAGCCCACCAGATTCACCCAAAACACATATAAGCCCACAACCCACAAAGACAATACTCAATCTCCCACACGAGCTCCTTTCAATCCACTAATCCAACACTCTAGCAACTTCCAATAGACCAACAGGAGAGGTAATAAGGCTGAGTGAGAAAGAGCACCAACTCAGGAGAGAGAAAGGTCTCTGTTTCAAGTGTGACGAGAAATGGGCCCTAGGCCACCGTTGCAGACAGAAGGAGTTGAGTGTCATATTGACACAAGAGGAGGACGACTCGGACCCAGATTCCTTCGAAAACCCAGGCGCTGATGATACGGTTCAGGACACAACGGTCCACACAGAGGTGTTGTTGTATTGTGTGATGGGCATCACCATCCCAAAAACATTGAAGATAAAGGGAAGCGTTGAAGGCGTATCAGTGGTGGTTATGGTGGACCCCGTGCCACTCACAATTTTGTGTCCACTGAGCTCATAGCAAGACTGAACCTCCCAATCACACCCACTAAGGCTTTCGAGGTATCCTTGGGTACGGGGGAAACATTACAAGGCGAAGGAGAGTGTAAGAAGTTGTGGCTTCATCTCCAAGGTATGATGTGTTGGAGGACTTCTTTCCTCTTCCTTTGGGGAATTCGGACCTCGGGATACAATGGCTCGAAAAACATGGAACAATGTCGACAAATTGGAAGACTCGGACTCTCTGAGATTCCAAGTGGGTTCGGAGGTGATCACCTTGCAGGGGCTAAGGGGACCCCTCCCTTTGAAGCTCAGGAATATCCCTCCAAGGCCATGGTTCACACCTTGAGAAAGGCGAAGGGGGGCATATTGGTGGAGCCGAAAAAGATAGAGGAGAACACGGACATGGAACATAAGGAGGAGGAAGTCACCTAGCCACTTGAAATGCAGGAGCTCCTCTGCACTTATGAGAGGGTCTTCAACATGCCCCCAGCATGAGCATTCGATCACTCTCAAGCAGGGCACAAATCCCATCAACGTGAGGCCTTACAGGTACCCCCGAGGGATGAAATTGAAGGCTTATAAAGGAGATGCTGCTAGCAGGTATTATCCAACCCTCCACCAGTGCATATTCGAGTCCCGTGTTATTAGTGAAAAAAAAGATGGGTCATGGCGGTTTTGCATTGATTACAAAGCCCTAAACAAGGCCACTGTGTCTCATAAATTCCCTATACATGTGTTTGAGGAATTGTTAGATGAACTGCATGGGTCCACCAGATTCGAATGACTAAAGATGACATACCCAAAACGACATTTCACACACATGAGGGTCATTATGAGTTTCTAATTATGCCCTTTGGGCTAACTAATGCCCCAGCCACGCTTCAATCTCTCATGAACGAGGTTTTAGGCCGCGCTTAGAGAAAATTTTTGCTTGTGTTTTTCGATGATATACTAATTTACAGCACTACTCCTGAGTTACATATACTTCACTTAGTAGTTGGAGTTGTTGTCAGCACATGAGTTGTATGTCAACCATAAGAAATGTGAATTTGGAAGAGGGAGGTAGCTTATCTGGGCCATGTCATTGGGGCAAGGGTGTGGCTGTTGACCAATCCAAGGTTCAGGCTACGATGGCTTGGCCTACTCCTAGTAACTTGAGAGAACTCAGAGGGTTCCTAGGACTAACTGGGTACTACTGAAAGTTCGTCCAAGGGTATGCTACCATAGCTCAGCCCCTCACCAAACAACTAAAAAAGACAAGTTTGGGTGGAACCCAACTGCTACTGCGGCCTTCAACAACCTTAAGCAGGCCTTGGCCATTGCTCTTGTCTTGGCAATGCCCGATTTTCTGAGCCATTCACCTTGGAATCAGATGCTTCGGGGTTTGGCATTAGGGTTGTCCTCCTGCAGCAAGGACGCCCTATATCATATTTACAACAAGTTGTTAGGACCAAGAGCCTGAGCCAAATCAATATATGAGAAGGAATTGATGGTTGTGGTCTTGACAGTTCAGAAATGGAAACACTACCTCCTAGGTAGGCACTTTGTTATCCACTCAAACCAACAAAGCTTAAGGTATCTCATGGAGCAAAAGAAGGTTGGCATAGAGTACCAAAGGTGGATGAGGCCATCCTACAAGGTGGCTGACGCTCTCTCACGGCAGTACGCCAACCAAGTGGAGTGTAGTACCCGGATCTCAGCCCACACCCTCCCTTAGGAAAATTTACAACAACAGATAGCCAATGATGAGTTCATTACTCAACTCAAACAGAAATGGGAGCAAGGTGGAGACCTTCCCAAAGGGTTTATGGTGGACCAAGGCATTCTCAGGTTCAAGGAGTACCATGATACTGGGGTCACCGAGGAGATTTTAAAACTTATCAAAGGATAGCTGAGGAGTGGTTTTGGCCAGACATACGCAAATACATCACCACATATGTCCTCACCTCTCTAGTGTGCCAACAAAACAAAATCTCTTCCCTTAAACCAGCAGGACTATTACAACCACTACCAATTCCTTCCCAAAGTATGGCAAGACCTGTTAATGGATTTTGTAAAAGGGCTGGCAAGGTCCAATGGAGCAAGGAGCAAGTACAATGCTAGTGGTGGTAGACATTTTAACCAAATACTCCCATTTTATACCCCTCAAACACCCCTTCACAGCCACCACAGTTGCCCGGGATTTCATCAAGGAAGTGGTCAGATTGCATGGGTTTCCATCCACTATTATCTCAGATAGGGACAAAATCTTTTTGAGTATATTCTGGAAGTAGTTGTTCAAATTACAGTGCATTCATCTCCACAGAAGCACAACCTACCACCCCCAGATGGCTAGACGCATCAGACATAGTTAACAAATGGCTAAAAGGTTACCTAAGGTGTTTAAACAATGGGAAACCGAAACCAAAAACCTGGGCTCACTAGTTACCTTGGGAAGAGTACAACTACAACACAACCACCCATGTTTCCACTCGCTGCTCTCCCTTCAAGCCCTGTATGGTAAGGACCCTCCCCAATTGTTAAGTTTCGAAAAAGGAACCACTGCTGTGTCCTCTTTGGAAGAGCAGCTCATAGAGAGGGATGCAACTCTAGATGAGCTCACATATCATATGACAAGATGGCAAGAGAAGAGATGTGTCCTATGAAGTGGGTGATATGGTGTACTTAAAGCTTAGGCCATATAGGCAACAATCTCTGGCAAAAAGGCCCTTTGAGAAAGTCTTTGCCTGCTACTATGGGCCATTTCCTGTCTCCAAGAAGATTGGCAAGGTGGCTTATCAGTTGGACTCCCCCCCCCCCCCAAGCTATAATACACCTAGTTTTCCACATCTCTCAACTAGCACACAACCCACCCTACAATTCCTCCCCAACTAACTTCTGATCTCACCATGGAGGTCACCCCTGAAAAGTGTTGAATGTCAGACACAACCAACACCACTCAAAGAAGTTTTGCTGCTTACCAAGAGATGAGGCTACGTGGGAAGACTACCACACCATCCAACAGAGGTTCCCCTCTTTCCACCTTGTGGACAAGGTGCATGTTTGGGAAGGGGGTAATGCAAGTAATCAACCCAAGGCACCGATTCTGATAACATACAAGAGAAGAAACAAAGGGTAAAAAAGCGCATAATCAGATCATGTAAGGGCAACAGGGTCTTTTCTAATTTCAGCCTAGTAATCCGTGCAGTGGTGTGAGCTAGATTCTCTGTATCTCCATTCTAGGACAGCTGGAGGCTAGAGAGTGGCTGAGTCCTGTAATAAATAGAGAAAGTAGGTCAGAAGAAATGTATCCAGAAATTAGAAAAGAAGTAACATTTGGAGAGATCTCACCTCTCGAATGTGAGAATTGTAAGGGGATTTACTCGGAATCTCAATACAATCTATCTTCCTGCTTTCCCTAAATCTGTTTTCCGGCATTATTTCTCAGACTTAAATCAATTCGTAGCATAAGGTAGTGAAAGTAAAAAAAAAAATCCTTTTTTTATGTAAGCGATCTGGTCAAAGTAATCTACAATTGGATGCAAAAACTTACTTTATGTAAATGGCACCATGTTAATTGTTGGTTTCTATCATTTTTGGGTTTGGGTCATAATTTTTTGTTCAATTTTCTAAGGGTAAATATTTGTGAAGTCAAGTTGCAACAGAGTAAAGGTACTCCCTCCGTCCCATAATATAGTGCGTACATTCCTTTTTTGGTGTCCCAAAATGTTGTGCCTATTTTCTTTTTTGTCAATTTATTTGGACTAAATTATCCTTAATTTCTACACAAACTTTCCAAGATACCCCTACTTTTCTCTCAAAACATGTGACCACATTTATTGTTTTACACCATTCCAAGGAACATTTATTGCCTTTTGATTTTATTTAAAGGAAAAAGAAAATAAATAACTAGTTTCAATACAAAAGTATCAAAAAAGCACTTTATTAAATATATTTTTTTGGAAATCCTACCACTCATTCCATTTTCCTTAATTCCCGTGAAAAATGAGAAGTAAGCACTATATTATGGGACGGAGGGAGTAGACCTTAGAAGATCAAAACAGAAGTGATTAGACTTGACTTGGACTCTCTAAATCTCATTAAGAAGAACAATCCTTACAGGTTACTGATATGATTTAGGGTCCATGTCGTAGATTAGAAGTAGTGGGCTCGAATCTAACATTAGTTTAAGATAAATGGAGGGAACATAGGAGGTGGTTATGATAATAATATGATGTCTAATTTAATGAGCAAGAATTGATCGGGAAAGCTGTAAGTGGCATAAGAGAATGTCATACTGGTGCACTGTAAATCAATTTCCAAAATACATTATATCAGCTAGGTAGACTTGCATGATGTGCCAATTTATGTGGTCTTAGTTTCATGAAAATGGGATGATTGTCCTTTGTGCAAACAATCTTCCATTATAACTTTTTGGATATAACATTTGCAAACTTGAGCCACCAATTTATTTTGCAGGTTATATGTACATTTTAATGATACATAATGTAAGAAAGATGGTCAAATGTCCACCTTGTCAATTTGGATGATAACTTCTGGACTCATGGATTATTCATTTTTGTCGGTTGGCAAAAGTGGGTTGATACTATTGGCTCAGTTTCATCCACCATAAGATATAGAATCCAACTATTCAAATTGCGTACTTTAATTAGTTTAAGCTTTTGGTTCTTTGCATTCTTCGTCTTCTCTTCTCTCTCAGTGTTTTCTTGTATTCCATAGTCATTGTCTTTCATGTACACAATCAGTTCAATTAAAAAGCCCTTTTGTTGAATGTTATATTACCTTTTGAATTATTGTACTCTGAAGGTTGTATGGAAATCTGATATACTGACTCGAGGTTTTTATATTTTCTTGTAGGTTCACTTTGTAGTCGATGAACGCATAAGAATCAAGAAGGGGAACAACAAGGTTCCGTTGATCACACAATCCATATATGTTTTGTAACCTTCTTAAAATTAACTCATTCACAATTCCGTCGTTTCTTAGGCCTGTGCTCCATTCACCTTAACTTTTCTTAATTTTTTTTTTGAACTTAACTTTTCTTGTGTTGCTGAACTTTTTTTTTTTTTTTTTTTGAACTCTTAGTTTTTCTGAACTTCCGTTATTTTTTCTGAACTTTTTTCTAAACTTTCTTGTTTTTTCTGAACTTTTTCTGAAAATAAGCAAAAATAAGGTGCAGAGACTAGGCCCTTAGTACTATGGAGAGGCTTTCATGTTCATCTCTAGTTACGACTGGCTGTGATGCACCAAACTACCACTCCACTTGATATGATTATTAAACTATGAAGTCTAATAATCTAAGTTTTACTTCCAAGATTTTTCGAACCAATAAGTAACACTCGAACCAGGATATGAATTTAATCAAGAACACTCCTGAACCTTGATTAAAGACTCTAAACACCCTTAAAATCACTCCTGAAATTAAGCTGTTTAACACTAAGAACTAATCACTCCTGAAAAGTTATTAATGGTTTTCAATTGTAAGCATACAAGCACACAATCAAGAATAAGTTTTAAACACAAAAATCTTCTAAGTTTATTGAAAGAAAACGCCTCCCCTTATATAGGGTACAAGCTATCCTACTTCAACTAGGAAAACATAAAGAAGTTATCCTACTCCTACTCTGATTAAGACTCCTAATTAGACTCCTAAAGATACATGTACAAGTCACATGTTTATCTTTTTAACAACTATATCTTTTTAACTACTTAAACATAAAACAATAAAGATAAACATAGCAATCCTATTTCTACTAGGATTCTATGTAGCAAGCAAGAAGTAATCCTAACAGGACTAGGACTCCTCTTTACTTCCCTTCCACACGCCAATGCTAATCCTAATTAGATTAGGATTCTTCTTTACCTCCTTTCCACACGCCTATGCTAATCCTAATTAGATTAGGATTCCTCTTCATCTAGCATCCATGTTAGCACACAAGCTAAGACTTGATTTTTGTTCTTGTTTTGGAACCCTAAAGTCTCCATGGTCAAGTCAATAGGCTCATGGTTAACCAATGGCTTTGCATCCATATCACCACTACTCACCTATCAGAGGCGTAAGAAAAAGGGGGTAAATCAGGAATAGTTTACAAATTCTGTTGAAAGGAATATTTTGTAATTATGATGTCAGAGGTTGTTAGCAAAAAGGCAGTAGAGTAACAATAAAAAGGGGAAGGGAGGAGAGAAGAAGGTATTGAGATTTTTGTAAGGAACTTGGCCCTTGGGAGAGTTGGGAGCCTCTCGAAAGCTCACCATTATCTTGTGAATATTTTCCTTCCTGGTTATATACAAGAACCTTCCTCTGTCTATTTCTTTTCTCTCTAATCTTATTTCTTATTCTGTTTTCTGGTTACCATTGTTTGAAGTTGCTTGTTGTGCTTGAGTAAATACGTGAAGTGGTGAAACCCATCTGAATTCATCACAAGTGGTATCAGAGCCACTGTTCTGGAGACCATGGCACCACCTACAACCACCCAGCGACTGGAAATTTTAGAGGCTCAGATGACGGAATTTCATACCTCTATTGCCGAGCAAATTACTACCTCTGTAGGAATCGCCATGGAAGCTGCGAAGGCCACTATTGCTGAGCAAATCTCGGCGAGCATGGATGAGGCATTGAGGAAAAGTAAAGAGGAGCAGGAGGTCACTAGATTTCAGTTGGAAGGGAGAATCACTCGTACTAAGGAGAATCTCGATGGGTTGATCACGGTGATCCGAAACGATCATGCCAAATTTCAAAGTGAGATGCGCACCACCGTAGCGTCTTTACAGGCCAGTCAACCCCTAACATCGGCACCACCAGAGGTAAATATAAATCTGGAAGAGAATGTTGGGTTTGAAGAAAGGGGGATGGTAGGCCGAAGGGGGCAAAATCGGGGCGAATTCGGGAATGATCTTGGGAAAATATGGTGTATGAAGGGGTGGATCTGGTGGAGGACCGGGAGGGTCGTGGGGTCACCCAGGTGGCCAAGGTGGTGGCGGTGGTAACTGGCGATATCGAAAGCTCGATATGCCGGTGTTCGACGGAGGAGATCCGGACGGTTGGATTCTCCGAGCGGAGAGGTATTTTAGGTTTTATCGGCTGTCAGAGAATGATAAAATCGAAGCTGCGGTGGTATCCATGGAAGGTGATGCACTGAAGTGGTTTCAATGGGAAAATAGAAGGCATCCAATCTCATCATGGGGGGAAATGAAGGAGTTTATGCTGAAACAGTTCAGGCCCATGAACGTAGGGTCCCTGTATGAGCAGTGGTTGGCGACTGGCCAAACCACCACCGTGCTCGAATACCGGCGACAGTTCATTGAGAAGGCAGTGCCATTGGAACAAGTGCCGGAGAGCATTCTGATGGGGAAGTTTATACAGGGGCTAAAAGAAGATATCCAACATGAAATTCGGGTTTTAAATCCTTATACACTGGAGCAGACTATGGACCTAGCTTTAAGGATTGATGAGCGTAATAGGGCCGCAGGAGTGAAACGGGCAGGCCCAACATTTTCTAAACAAGGCAGCTACTCAATTTATAATAATCCTCCTGTTCAAAACCCTAGAGGATATTATGGAACGCAGTCCAGCCCAAGTGGATCACGAAACTGGGCCTCCAATATGAGTGCGTCACAAGGATCTATTTCTTCTCCAAAAACTGCGTTTAACTCACAAAAATCTTTTGGGGAGATGCGAAGGTTAACAGACAAAGAACTCCAGGAGAAAAGAGCAAAGGGTCTGTGCTTTAAATGCGACGAGAAGTGGGGGCCTGGACACCGGTGCCGGAAAAAGGAACTTAGTGTTCTTCTGATGGAGGACATTGATGGCGACGAGGTTGACGGGGATTATGGCGGCAGTGAATCACCCTCTTCGCCGGTCACTGAAATACAACCTGAGGTATCTTTAAATTTTGTAATTGGATTGACTAACCCAAAAACTATGAAATTGCTGGGAAAAATTGCTGGATGTGAAGTTGTGGTGATGAATGACCCTGGGGCAACCCATAATTTTTTATCACTAGCTACTGTTGAGAAATTAGCTATTCCTGTGTCGGAATCGGAAGGATTTGGGGTTTCTCTAGGGGATGGACAGGCGGTGAGGGGTAGTGGAATTTGTAAAAGGGTGTTATTGAGTTTAAATGGTGGAGTTGAAGTGGAAACAGATTTTCTGCCTCTGGGTCTTGGTAATTCGGACGTGATTTTGGGTGTACAGTGGCTGGAGACGTTGGGGACAGTGGAGAGCAATTGGAAAACACAAACAATGGGGTTTGAAATTGAGGGTGTCAAGTTCACTTTGAAGGGTGACCCATCACTGGCGAGGTCTCGAATCTCACTCAAAGCCATGATACGTACCTTATGTAAAGAGGGTGGAGGTTTGTGGCTTGAGTTGAACCAGATTGAGCATGATCAGGAGAAAACACCGCATTCATCAGCCTTACCTGAAATTCCAGTTTTCTTACAGAGTCCTTACCCAATTTCAGTCTGTGTTTGCTACACCAGAAGGCTTACCACCGATAAGAGAACATGAACATGCAATAGTTCTCAGAGAAGGGTGTAATCCGGTAGGGGTAAGACCGTACCGTTATCCACAGTTCCAAAAAGATGAGATAGAGCGCCTCATCAAAGAAATGTTGGCTTCCGGAATCATCAAGCCTTCCACGATCCCTTTCTCGAGCCCGGTGATATTAGTGAAGAAGAAAGATGGGTCGTGGCGGTTTTGTGTAGACTATCGGGCCCTCAATAAAGAAACGGTCCCCGATAAGTATCCCATTCCCGTGATCGATGAATTGTTGGATGAGCTTCATGGGGCAACACTTTTTTCAAAACTCGACTTAAGGGCCGGGTATCACCAGATCCGGATTAAGGCCGAAGACACTCACAAAACAGCTTTTCGCACTCATGAGGGGCATTACGAGTTTTTAGTAATGCCATTTGGGTTGACAAACGCGCCGGCAACATTTCAATCCCTTATGAACGAGGTCTTCAGACCATTCTTGCGCAAGTTTGTCTTGGTATTTTTCGACGATATATTGGTCTACAGTTGTTCTGCCAGGGAACATGAGGAGCATTTGACCTTGGTGTTGCACACCCTAGCAACTCATAAATTGTTTGTGAATCAGAAGAAATGTGATTTTGGCAGGTCGGAAGTAGCATATTTGGGGCATATCATCTCTGGTCAAGGGGTGGCTGTGGTTATGGAGAAGGTTCAAGCGATGGTGGAATGGCCCCTTCCTAAAAGGAAATTACGGGGATTTTTGGGCCTTACAGGGTACGCCGCAAATTCGTACTTCACTATGCTCATATAGCCAAGCCTTTAACTGATCAACTCAAGAGAGATGCGTTTGGGTGGTCTGAGGCAGCAACTCAAGCCTTTGAAAAGCTCAAGAAGGCGATGATCACAGCCCCTGTTTTGGCAATGCCGGACTTCCAACAGTTGTTTGTGGTTGAGACCGACGCATCCGGGTATGGGGGCAGTGTTAATGCAAAACAACCGACCCATTGCCTTCTACAGTAAGTTGTTAGGAGGTGCCCGGGCTCAATTAAAGTCGATCTACGAAAAGGAGTTGATGGCCATCTGCATGGCAGTTCAGAAATGGAGATATTATCTGCTGGGTCGGCATTTCCTCATTCGCACAGACCAACAGAGTTTACGTCATCTCACTCAGCAGCGAGAAGTAGGTACTGCCTTCCAACATTGGATGAGTAAACTTATGGGGTTCGATTTTGAAATACAGTTTAAGCCGGGGTGTGCCAACCGGGTAGCTGATGCATTATCCCGCAAGACAGTGGGAGAGGTTGAATTGGTGCGCTGATATCAACTCATGGGGTGGACTGGACCGACTTGGAGCGTGAAATTGAAGGCGATCCTCTGTTGTGCAAAATTAAACAAGACTTCCAGGGGGTGCTGCTATTACTCCTGTGCACTTTTCTTTGGTGGACAACAAGCTGTTGTTCAAGGGTCGATACGTGTTTCCCAACTCTTCGGTTTTTATTCCTACCTTGCTACGAGAATATCACGATTCTCCCATTGGAGGGCATTCGGGGGACCTCAAAACATATCTCAGGATGGCTGCCGACTGGTATTGGAGGGGCATGCGCAAGGATGTGGCGCGGTATGTGCAGCATTGTAGCGTGTGTCAACAACAAAAAGTGTCTCAACTGAGCCCAGGGGGGCTACTACAACCACTCCCCATACCTTCCTTGGTTTGGGATGACTTGTCAATGGACTTCGTGGAAGGCTTGCCATCTTCCAAGGGGGTAAACACCATCCTCGTGGTGGTCGATCGTTTGTCTAAGTACGCCCACTTCCTCCCACTACGTCATCCATTTACTGCTCTGTCGGTGGCAAATGTGTTTGTCAAAGAGGTGGTTCGTTTGCATGGGTTTCCTTCCTCCATTGTTTCAGATCGGGATCGAATTTTTATGATTGTGTTTTGGCGGTAAGTATTTCGTTTACATGACACCACACTCAAACGAAGTACCGCGTATCATCCTCAAACGGATGGTCAGTCCGAAATCGTCAATCGAGCTCTGGAGACTTATTTGCATTGCTTTGTGGGGGAATACCCGCGCTCTTGGGCTCAGTTGCTGCCTTGGGCCGAATTTTCATATAATACTTCTCCTCATCTCTCTACCAAAATAACCCCGTTCAAGGTCCTTTATGGTAGAGACCCTCCTACTGTGATACGGGTTAATCGGGGAGCCTCACCTGTGGAAAGCTTGGAAAACATGCTCCAAGAGCGAGACACAGTATTAGATGCCTTGCAGATTAATCTGATTAAAGCTCAACAGAAAATGAAGAGTAGTGCTGATGCTACAAGAAGAGAGGTACATTTTAAGGTGGGAGATCGAGTGTACTTAAAATTACAGCCTTACCGTCAGAAATCTTTGGCTAAACGCCCTTATGAGAAGTTAGCCGCCCGTTTCTACGGACCATTTACTATTTTACAGAAGATTGGGCAAGCTGCATACAAGTTACAACTTCCTGTTTCTAGCAAGGTGCATCCGGTGTTTCATGTCTCCCAACTGAAACAGGCCGTTGGTTCCATTCCCGTTTCAGCCACTATTCCAGAGCAATTGTCTTCTGACTTGGAGTTAGAGGTGGAACCTGATGAACTCCTCGATGTTCGTAGTGTTTCTAGAGGCCAGCACACTTACTTGGAAGCTCTCATTCAGTGGCAGGGATTACCATCATTCGAAGCTACCTGGGAAGATGTGGCTGCTTTCCATCACCGTTTTCCATCCTTCCACCTTGAGGACAAGGTGAAACTTTGGGGGGTTGGTAATGTGATGCACCAAACTACCACTCCACTACTCACCTATCAGAGGCGTAAGAAAAAGGGGGTAAATCAGGAATAGTTTACAAATTCTGTTGAAAGGAATATTTTGTAATTATGATGTCAGAGGTTGTTAGCAAAAAGGCAGTAGAGTAACAATAAAAAGGGGAAGGGAGAAGAGAAGAAGGTATTGAGATTTTTGTAAGGAACTTGGCCCTTGGGAGAGTTGGGAGCCTCTCGAAAGCTCACCATTATCTTGTGAATATTTTCCTTCCTGGTTATATACAAGAACCTTCCTCTGTCTATTTCTTTTCTCTCTAATCTTATTTCTTATTCTGTTTTCTGGTTACCATTGTTTGAAGTTGCTTGTTGTGCTTGAGTAAATACGTGAAGTGGTGAAACCCATCTGAATTCATCACACTGGCACTGCACATAATTACTCTAGAACGAGACACACGTGGTTGGGCAACTAAATTTAAAGACATTGAGTACATTTTGGTGAGATATCTCTTTATTGAATAAAAAAATACTTGCAGCTGCTCATAGTAGGTTGTAATATGTTTGTTAGATGTTGAAGGCTTTAAGCGCTCTAGTGAAGGAATATGCTTCATTGGTTATTGCTAGGTTTGACAGCAAGCAGTCCCAGCTTTAAATTTTCTTTTGAGGGTTCGGTCACTGGGGGACTTTTTCTGATAGTAAAGGCTGTCAAGAGAATACTTCCTTCGTACTTTTTAATTGAGTTTTCACGCATACCAATGCACAACGGCTGTCAGGAGAATACTTCCTTCGTACTTTTTAATTGAGTTTTCACGCATACCAATGCACAACTTTAACTATTATATCTTCAATTACGAAAAATTATAAAATTTGCTATTGCTAATGTTTATATCGAGACGAATCTAACAACACAACACATGATATATATCTTTCCTTGCGTAAAAATTACAATGGATAGTTAAAGGGTGGTGGGTGAGTAGTGTAAAAACCCAATTCTTGCAATAGAAAAAGAACGGAGGAAGTATTTAAGTAAGAAATAAGGAAAAACTTCTGTTTGGAGGAAACATAACCCCTCCCCTCTCCCCCGCCAGAAAAAATCGAATACCAAAGATAGCTCTTATTTGTCTTTGAGTGACATTTCTGCTGTGACTCACATATTATACTCATCGGTCAATAGTTATGGCACCATCAATCTACAATTATAAACATATTTCATGTATGCAATGATTGATATTGCACTAATTGTGACGACGATAAAATCTCAATATAGCTTATCTTGATGTCATGTTTGGTTTCTTCTTCAATCTGCTTGGTCATAATTATGGCCTCAATTGCTGCTCTGATTTTTTTAATACTTTTAAATATCCCTGGCACCTTTCTGTTTCCAAAGAACTTCTGCACTTGATTCTTAACCCTCTTGATAGTGGCCTCAATTACCGTCAGAGCTTTGTTTGATAAGATTCATTACATGTTTAAGATAATGGACCTTGGTTTTGACTATAACTTTGTCTCATTTGCAGGATACTTTTGTTGCACTAAAGTCATTATTAAAGTGTGATGAAGCATTTCAATTTGCGGAGTATGTAAGTTACTATGTTTGCAGCTCGGTGGGATTAGGGGGACGGTGATAAGACGAGCGAAGCTGTTGTGTTTATGTCTCTTTTCTTTCTAAGGGCTGTTCTTCAGTAGTCATTTTCTTTTGATCTTTTCTTTTTCTTGTGATGCATGATACTAGGTTATAAAGTGGGCAAAAATACCATCTGACAAACGTGTGTACCTGACGAGGGAAAGACAGGTAGAGATTTGTTGTCTTCTGAACAAAAAATTAATATGATCTTTTAGTGTTTTGTGATTGAAAACCTGGGTGGTTAAAATCTGATCACAGTAAGCAGGATTCTGTTTTGATCCACCTATCTTATCTCTGCATCAGAGCTTATTAATCCGGAATGAAAGGGAATAATAGCGAATTGAAGAATCTAACAACCAGGCTCACAAATGTCATGATAAACATTTGTATCTGATATGGATCTCAAAATCCCCTTACTGAAGCTTTAAAACCCACGAAAATCTTCAGAAAAAGATCGGATCTTGTTGGAGTTCTTGAACCCTAAATTCAATGCCACCTGATCTTGCTAGAACTAATGAACAAACTGGAAATATTCTTGTCTTTTATGATTATGAAGGCATAAAATTTAAAGGATAGATTGATACTTGAAGTCTCTAATCAAGGTGAACAGTTATGGTCTAGGCACAATTTCTTCTCAAAGTCCCGGACTCTCGGTTTGAGTTTGTGGTTAGCTAACACACTAAGGACTCTCTAAGAGTGCTCTAATTTCATTATCTGTCAAAACTATTTTTATTAGTGAGTGCAAGCCCTATATATAGGCATAGAAACAACCCTAATTAATTTCTTATATCCCGAGGATTGTCATCCATGGTCCAAGTAAACTACTAGAATAAGGATGCTTAACTAAAATCGGGTATTAGCCTTGGCGTGCAAGCAACAAGGTCTAGCACTCAACAACACAGTGCCATGCTCAGTGTCCTAGATAGTTTCGTAACATATGCCTGTACTACAGACTCGACAAATAGCTAAATGATAATCCAACAACTAAAACTAAATCAAAACAAAACATGACAAGAGACCTACTAAGCTTAAACCAGGTAAAACCTATTCCAAGTGGAATAGTAAAACCATGCAAGCAAAATATAACGAGAACTCTACTAAAACTAGGATATGAAGACTCCCAATGGTAACAGGACTCTCCTTAGAACCGACTGCCATCCCTGCACACTAATAGGAAAAAATGCGTGCTTGTAGTCACATGATTATCCTAATTAATCATAGGTATTGTTTACATCTATTCCCATATCTAGTTATAGGGTTAGGTGAAATTCGGAGGAACATCTGGCACATGATTGTGCATTTTATCCTTGTCGCTTTCTAGTTTACATGATGCCTGGTTGATGGAGTTTTAAGTCGAAGAGGCTGTACTCAATTTGGTGTTTTTACTGAAGTAAATAATTTAGAATAATAATTAGGTGAATTGGCTAGCCTGTTACACATTGAAATTGTACTCTTTTGGAATCTCTGGAAAGGAGGGTGTCAGTGTGGGAGCCTGAAGATTATTGTAAGAGTTGCCTAGGCAACCTCCAGGAACTTAACTTTACAAATAAAAGAGCTTACATTACAAGAGAATCATTGTGGAGATTCATTGATATAGAAGAATCATTGGAATATCTTGTACTTCTCTTGTAATGTAAGCTCCTTTATTTGTAAAGTTAAGTTCCTAGAGGTTGCCTAGGCAACTCTTACAATAATCTTCAGGCTCCGTATCTATGAAATTGTGAGACGGTCTACCATCTTTTCTTACAATAATCTTCAGGCTATGCATCTTTGTGACAGATTGTATGAATTCATTTTTTGCCCTCTATTCTGGTATTGGTGTATTGCTGATGCGTGATTTCAGGCTCAAGGACAAGATTAAGCTTCTTTATGGATCGGCATGCCTAGCTATTCTGTACTTTTTGTAGTTATGGAGGGAATAATGGAATTTGTAGGATAGATATGAATTGACTATATGTGGGATTTAGTTGTCTTCCTAGCTTCACTAGGGAGCTACTCTCTGGTAATTTTCCTAGCTTCTCTCTGGAGCTATTCTATGCATGTTCTCTGTTAGGGTCTTTCTTCTGGTTTGTCTGTTGATGATAGAAAGTGTGGCTTTTGGCGTGCTAATTTTAGGCAATAATCTTTCATGGTTTTCATATCTTTTAATGAAAACTTGTCTTAACGAAAAAGAGAGATCTCAATTATCAATAATGATGTATGAAAAACTTAAAGTAACACTTGCCAACTATGAGTAATGCAAGAATCTTTGTTGTACTCAACAATTGAGTATACAGTATTAAGCCTATGCCACGAGGAAAAGAAGTGTCTGATATATATGTTGTCAAAGGTGTAAAAGTACGAAATACATCACATAAATTAGTTTGACAAATTCGTCACTGCACCATGATTGTGGAAAGTTGGTCTTTTGCGGGAAATCTTTTTCTGTACAATCAATATTTGGAAAATTTTCAATTTTTACTGTACTATTTTCTTTTTCTTTTATATTACCTTTGTTTTTATTTAGTTGCAACATTCACCTTTTTGCACAAACTTTAAGAAATGAGAAAAGAGAGTATAATTGACCCACTTGCCCCTGCTACTAGTACTGATCAGATTCAAAAGAGTAGGTGAAGTAAGAATAATATAGTCAAATTATCCCAAAAGCTTTCCTAAAAAGGGAAATGTTGCAACTAATAAAAAACACCTAAAAATAGAAATTGTTGCAACTAAATAAAAACAGAGGTAGTATTTTATTCCTTTTGAGAGTGGGGGTTATAGAAAGTGACAAGAGTATGTGTTGCCCTTGCTTCTTTAGCTCTATTTTATTTATCTGCTTGCTTCTGACTGCAGTGTCTCTATGAATGATCTGACTTGCTCAAGTTCTTGTTAAGACAGTAGTGGTTTTGTTCTCCATCTTTCTTTTCTTCCCTCAGTCTTTCTTGATTTCCTGCATTATTTGTACAGGAACATTTCCAAAAACTGCGGATGGAAACTGCAATGGGTTCATCATCCCCAACCTCGAAACAGGTAAACGAATTTACCTATATGTTGATAAGTTAGCTTCAATCATGACAAATAAATTCTTAGCCGATATGCGCCTCTCGCTGCTTGTATCTTTCCTGAAATTCATTTTATTTAGATTTTCACCTCCCATATTTGACTGGGGGTGTGCAGTGTAAGTTGAATAACATTTCTTTACCATAGCTGGATACAAGTAGTGATTTAACATGCCATGTGAGAAGATGGGCTATGTTGAACACTTTTATTTTTGAAATTCTGTCATACACCTACCAATATTCTTGATTATGTGCCTAAATTGTTGCTTTGACTTTTGGCAAGGAGCATATTATAAGCTTTGTAACATTCCTTTTAGGGCTTGATAGATTTCATAGGACATTATATAATTCAACGAGGAATGTAGGGCGCTTATCATTGGTATTGGTTGAAAATACCTGATACCAAACAAAATGCTGATTTGAGATTCGCACAAAATGATTGCTACTCTCTCATATTAGAAGTTGAATCTTTAGTTGATCCCAAATTCTGGAAGTCTATATCTCCATATTTCTCGTCTCTTCAATCTGATTTCTATATTTGCTTTTTCCTTGTGTGTTGAACATTAATCTTTTACTTTAATCATGTGCCAGATTGGTTATTTGCATAAATTGGGCTGCACTATCGTCCCTGAATCAAAACTGCATGCTTCACGGTTGATTGAACAGTACAGAACTCTGTAGGGAGTATGAAAATATGCTCTCTGCTACTGCTTAAGGTAAAGAAACAATTCTTTGCAATTGAAATACATGAAAGTGAGCAAGATTTTTGGTGTTCATATCTATTTACAAGTCAAAGAGTTGAAACTTTAGACAACACCCTTGTATTCGAACTCGAAATAATTAAGTAAATCTGTTATTTCTTCACTTGGAGAATGAAGAATTAACTGTAATAGGTTTGATTTCGCAAAGAGAGTTTTTAGCCTCTTGTTGAAATGTTGAACTCATTCTTATTAGTATATTTTTCTTTTCAGTTTCTGTGTCTAGCATCCTGCTCACTCAAGGGATACTTATGATTTAGTTCTGAACTTACTCATTCTTCTGATGTTTCTGATTTCGTCATCAATGATAATATGGGATTGTAATTTTTGATTACTTCAGAGTCCAGCGTAATCGTATGGATTTTGAATTTGTTTGGAGTTATTCTTTTCCGCATTTTTTAGAAGTTCACTTTTGTAACTTATCAATTTTGGCACTTCAGTGAGACTTATGCCTATATATATATACAAAGAAATTCCTTATTTATAATCATTGTGTACATTTTTTTTGTTTATGATGTTTTATAGTTGTGGATTTGAAACACCTGTTGTAGATAGAGTTATAAGTGTTGTATATAAAATTATAGGTTTTTCTGTATGAAAATTAGGGTATAAACATCACTAGTTGTATAAAATGAAAATTCAATATTAATAAACAAAATTTGTGACTAATATACAGTTATATATAAATAACTAGTCTAAATGATAACTGTTATGAATTAGTCGTGAACCCATCACTTCCTAATAGGTCTAAGTTCTCATTGTGGAGGAAATATAGTATATACATAAGATTTAATCCAAATTAGAGACTTCAGACTAAATTGATCGGTATAATTAAATTATGAAAGTGTACTTTTTTTTTTTTTTTTTTTGGGGTACAAGAGTGAAGTTAGGGCACCCTTCTCTCAAGGGAGAAACCTAACGAATCCAGAAGAACAATTTTTTGAAGATGGGGATCGGTGGAGGGGTCGAAGTCCATTGTGGCAGCAGAACTGGTATGGCCTTTTTTTGAAAGAATATTTGCTACTCGATTTGCTTCCCTAAAAATATGATTGATGGTATAGAATTTGAATTGACTTAGCAGTTGGCGTATATCTTCAATGAGAGTTTGTATGATCCAGGGGCAGGCATATTGTCCTTGCAATATTCTTATAACCACTTGGTTATCTCCTTCAATGTATAATTCTTTTATATCCCTTTGGAGGGCGAGAAGGAGTCCATTCCTTAAACCCCATGCTTCTGCAACCAGGGTCGAGGTTTGTCCAAATCGATATACTTGTGCTCCCACAATCTGTCCAGTAGAGTCTCTAATAACTACACCAGCAGCAGCTTAAGGGCCATTAACTGATCCATCAAAATTTAATTTATGATACCTGACGGGAGGTGGTCTCCAGTAGACTGCAATTGAACTTTGGAACCTGCAAGGAGGAAAATGAGAAATAGTAAAAGAAAAGTCCATATTTCGTGCGTTCCATTCTGAATGCATATGCCACGCTCTGTAATAAATTCGATTGAAATTAATAGTACTGTTTTCAAATACTATTAAATTACGTTCCTTCCAAATACTCTAGATATTATAACAAAAAAATTGTAATGCTTTTGGATAAGATTGGATATCAGCAAGGCTTTGAGTGAGCTCCCGTGGAACTATGTTATGTATCTTTTGTTTTATCCTTTGTGAATTCCAATATTGAGAAATGGATGGACAGGAGAAGAATAGATGGTCAATAGTTTCAGTAGTGTGCTTACAGACAGGACAGAGGTTTTCATTAGTGATTTGTCGTTGTTTGTAATGTAGATTTTAGTGGAAGTCCATTTTGTAAACATTGCCATAGGAATATCTGGATTTTTGGTGCTATATCGATTTTCCATATCCAGTTGAATTGCCATGGAATAGTATCTGGAGTGATGCCATGAGCTAGCGAGGTAGCCGTTTTAACGGAAAAATTTCCAGAACTAGTCAATCCCCAGCAGGGTTGATCAGGGGTAGGGGAGTTAGGGATAGGAATACCTAATATCATGTGGACAATATGCGGTGGCACTAAGTCATTTAGGAGCGAAATATTCCATTGATTTGTAGGCAGTATGACCTGATTTACTGTGAGTTCTAAATTAGCAATAGAAGCTATACTGAGATCTAATAGTTGAATGAGACTCTAGTTGGCACACCAGTTTTCTATCCAGAAGAAGATATTTGTATCATTGCCAACTTTCCAACGAATTCCTTTTCTTAGGAGTTCTCGTGATTGAAGGATTGCCTTCCAAATCTGAGAGTCATTCGGCTTTGCTTTGTATTCAAAGAAAGACGAATTTCGAAGATATTTTTTACGCATAAGGGTAGGCCAAAAAGATTGCTGATCATGAAGTATTCTCCAGCCCATTTTAGCTATTAAAGCGTACCTTGATCTATTAGAGAGATGTGGTGGATTTTGGATTTCCCAACTCTTTGTGGTTTCTTTCTAGATTTTATCGATGATGGGTAGTTAGAGATAATGAGAAAACAATATAAATTGGGGACCATAACCCTAGCTCTAAATATATATATATATATATATATATATATATATATATATATATATATATATATATATATATATATATATATATATAGGGTTGGGTTCTAATGAGAACCCTCTTATAGTGAGAACCGTAAGAACCACTTAAAATGAGCAAAAACTTCCTAAAATGAGCAAAAAAAAAAGTAACAAATGAGTAGAAAACATTAAGTTATCAAAAACGTAAAATGAAAAAAATGTAAAAGAAGAAAAACATAAAATGAGCATAAAAAAGTTCAATGAGAAAAAAAAGTAAATTGAGCAAAAACGTTGATAAATGAGCATAAAATTGTTAAATGAGCAAAACCATAAAATAAGTGAGATAAAAAAATGAGCAAAAATATTATGAAATGATCAAAATCTTTGTAAAATGAGGAAAAATGAGTGGTTCTCACCATAAGGGTGGTTCTCATATGAACTTATATATATATGAACCCGATGCACACTAATTAGTGTGTACCCAATCAATATCACATGAGTTTAGGATAGTTATTGTTACGGTTTTTCAGTTTTTGGCGCCTTCAGTTTTTATCTCTCCTCAAATTTTCTCTCTCCTCAGATTTGTTCAGATATCCTCTCGTTTGATTTTCTCTCTCCTCATAACTTCTTTCCACTACATCGTTGTGTGGTAACTTCTGCATTTTTGCTCTCAATTAAAACTTCTTTGCCCTAAGTTCTCCATTTTCTCTCTCTTTAAGTTCAGTTTTGTGTAATCTTCTCTATCCTAACTTCTTCATTTTGAGTTCTGGTTAATCTTCTCGGTTGAATTTAGCAACGGGAAAGAACACGATCGGTAATCGAAATTTTCCAAAACGTAGAGGTTTGCGTTCATCTCTTGGTGATCGTGCAAAGGATCCGGAGGTTACTGGAACTTCTCATACTTATGATTATTATGTTGTTGATTTTTGTTTTTACTATAATTGCTTATAATTTTTGGAGTTTTGATGTTTTTTAGTTTGAATTACTCTTCGTTCATTCTTTGTGCGATTTTTATTGTTTGCATGATAAATTTATGTTCATTTTTGGTCGATTTTTGGAGTTCTGCTTTTTTTTTTTTAGATTTATTTTTGAATTCATATTTTGTAATTGTGTCATTCCTGTGATGATATAGTATATTTTAACATACACTATAGTGTATGTTAAATAGTGTGTTTTTGGATAGTGTATATTGATATGATATAGTTTGTTTTGACATTATAGTGTATTTTCATATGATATAGTGTATGTTAAAATGATATAGTGTATTTTGTGATGATATAGTGTATTTTAAAATTATAGTGTTGTTGTGATAGTTCTTTGACAATGTTTTGGATGATAGTGTATATTGACATCAGATAGTGTGTTTTGGATATGATATAGTGTATGTTAAAATGATATAGTGTGCGTTAAAATGATATAATGTATGTTAAAATGATATAGTGTATGCTAAAATGATATAGTATGCGTTAAAATGATAGAGTGTATGTTAAAATGATATAGTGTATGTTAAAATGATATAATGTGCTTTTGAATAGTGTATATTGATATGATATAATGTATGTTAAAATGATATTATGTTAGTGTCGTGTTAGTGTTTTTGGCTATGATAAAGTATGTTTTGACATTATATAGTGTGTTATAGGTTGATATAGTGTATGTTCTCTACAATTGTTTCTTGTAGAGCACGTTGGACAGTAGGATGGAAGAAGTGATGCTTCTAATCCTGGTGTTAGTGAAGGAATTCATTTTGGTAAAGTTCCTGGTAATGAAGGAACTGATGCTGGTAAACAGGTTTTAACAAAAGAACTAGCAAAAGGCAAGAAGAGGGTAAAAGGTGTAGGTCTGAATGATACCTTGCAATCTCTGAAGAAGAGGAAAATATCCACTGATGCTCAAGAAAAGACGGTAAACCCGTTCAAAACTAATTGATGTGGTAAAAGGCTTTGTGAGTTGAATGAAGCTTTTAGTTTTGAGCAGAAAAAAGCTGTTACTGAAATTGGTTTTGGATCTTTGTTGGATTTAAAGATTTCCAGGACTAATAATGCTTTGAGTGGATGGTTGGTGGAGAGGTTTGATGGTGGTTCTGGGATGTTTAAGGTTGGTTATGAAAAAGAGTTCAGGGTGAACCAATTTGATGTGTATGATGTGTTTTAGTTCCCTATAGTTGAAGGAGAGGATGTGGTGGATGTGTCTAGGGGACCTAATGTGGAGAATCCGCATTTTGAGGTAAAAGCAAGTTGGAGGGAGTACTTTAGAGTTGATCGGGAGAAAGGTCAGATTCCTTTGAGCGTTCTATATTCTGAGTTAAAAAAGTTAGTTGATGGTGGGGAGGTTTTTAAAAAGCTTTATGTGTCATTTGCCTTTTTCTTCTTTTTTAGCTCCAGTTGCAAATAACACACTTGATTTGAGGCTTGTTCTTGCTGTAAATGAGGTTCGGAGAATTCCTCGTTTCAATTGGTGTAAATATATTTTAGGTAGGTTGCTGTATGCAAATGTTTTGTTCAAGAATTCAATGTGGTCTAAAGGTGTTTGGGGGCATTATACTGGTTGTATAATTTTGTTGCAGTTGATTTACTTCTATCACCTACAGATTGGTTATGGGGTGCCTCCAACTCGACTGCCTCTGTTGGCTCATTGGGATAATGAGTCAATTTCCAAGAGAGTTCGTCGTGAAGTATTATGTGATAAGTTTGGCAGTGGTTTGCTTGATGAAACTTATCCAATAAGTGCCAAGTTTTACTTCACTGATGATGGGCAAGTTGATTTTAGTCAGATGAAGCCGGTTCAAAAAAAATTGAAGTTCAGTATGTATCACGTCATGTATTGAGTGATGATACAGGAAGTGGTGGAAGTAGTGGTGGAAGTAGTGGTAGTGATGTAACAAAGAAGACTGGGCCCAAGAGGAAGGTGAAGGGCAAGCTTCATATTCAGTTTGAGCTTCCACCAGGAAGTCTCACTGATGAAGAAATTACTGCTCAAGCTAGAGATGTAAGTTCAATTTTTTGATATAGTAGAGTTTTGAGTGATATAATTTGGTTATATGTGATATAGTGTGGTTTTAGGTGATTGTGTGATTATGTGATGCTGGGATGTGATATTATGTTTTTATTTGATATAATGGTGTTGTATTTGATATAGTGTATTTTAGACTGATATAGTGTTGGTCTATATGATATAGTGTATGTATGTGGTTTAGTGTGTGGTTTTAATATTTGATAGTTGTAAAATTTGAATAATGTCCGTTTTGATATAGTGTAGTTTTGAATGATATAGTGTATGTTAAAATGACATAGTGTGCGTTAAAATGATATAGTGTGCGTTAAAATGATATAGTGTATGTTAAAATGATATAGTGTATGTTAAAATGATATAGTGTGTTTTTGGATAGTGTATATTGATATGATATAGTGTATGTTAAAATGATATAGTGTGTTTTTGGATAGTGTATATTGATATGATATAGTGTATGTTAAAATTATATAGTGTATTTTAAAATGATATTATGTTAGTGTTGTGTTAGTGTTTTTGGCATGATAGTTGTAAAAATTGAATAATGTCCGTTTTGATATAGTGTTTTTGGCTATGATTTTTGTAGGAACTTCATGCTATGTGGTTGTTATGGAAGAGGGATTTGGAAGCTGTCTCTCATTGCCACATAGAATCGTTAAAGAATTGGAAGGACTCTTATGTGGCTGACAATCTTCCTTCTGATAATCCTTCCCAAGATGATCTTGACAAAATTTTGTCAAGTTCAAGTTATCAGAAGAATTTGCCAGCTGGTTGGGAAGAAGTGTCTAATTAGGGATGGCAATTGGGCGGGGCGGGTGCGGAGGATAGTACCCCCACACCCGCATTAAATTCTCATCCCCATCCCCGCCCCACCACCCATTGTGGGGGGAAATTCTAGACCCACCCCCGCACCTACGTCATACCCACTTCATCCCCGCAAAAAATCTACCAAAAAATATGCCATAAGCCCATTATACACTACTACAAAAGCCATACGTTCGAGACGCTTTGTCCTCGACGCGTGGATATAGGCGTTGGGTGGTTTGCAAATTCCCGCCTATCTTCGATGCTTAAAAGCGTCGTCAAGATGCTTCGTTGCTTTTAAGCGTCGTTCAGGACACGTGCAGTGCACGTGTTATATTAAATAGCGCATCACCTTAGGAATGCTATACAAGAAGCAAAACCGCCTACTCTAACTTCCCACTTCATTACTCCACGCACACACGAACCCTAATTCTTCACAATTTAATCTCAGTCTCAAATCTAGCATAAAATCGAACGTTTTTCGTTGTTATATGGCTTCAATCAGCATCTAATTTCCACAAATGGCGTCAGAATTGAGCTCATAACCGAATTCGGAACCGATTTTGGTAATTTGAAGTTTAATCGTCCAAGAAATTATCGTGGAAAACTGCTGTTGACTGCTTGTAGTACCGATTCTAGCATTTCAACTGGTCGCAGTGAACAAAATGGGTTGAATATGGAGAAATCTTTCCAGAAATTTTAAGAAATCGTTGCTTCTTTTCCTCCTATTATTCTCGCGGTCACTTTCTGTTGCAATTCTCTTTTTTTATTCAGTTAATTTCCGTCCATTTTGCATATCAGTTTTCAGTATTGTTGATGAGATTGTTTCGACGAATTACGAAGAATGGTGTTGATGATTATTTTCTAGCTAGTCATTGCATTATGATTTACAATAGGGCCAGTTTTTGGAAACTGTTGATTCTGCAATCCGCCTCCAAAGTTCGTTTCTTTCTCTTAATTCTCTTATCTTTCTTGTATTTTTTCACTTCAATTCGTGTAAAAGTAAAAATTTAACGTATTATTGTTATTGTTTAGGTCGATGCTGCTCCAGTTGTAGTCGTTCAATCTGGAAAGAAAGGTATAAACTTCAACTTGAATGAATTAAATTTTTCGATTCTAATTTCATCTTTTTTTTTTAACGATTATTTAGGTTAAATTTGTTGATTTTATTGTTGTGATTTTAGCTAAGAGAGCAGCAGAAGATGAAATTGAGAAGGCGGTGAATACGAAAAAGCAGAATGTTCAGAGAGATGAGGTTGTTGTAGCGCAGCAAAAGGCAGAGAAGAAGAAGCCTAAGAAGGTTGAAAGCAGTAGCTCTGAAGAAGATTCAGATGATTCTTCTGATGAAGAGACTAAGGTGAAATTTTCACCTTTTTTTTTTTAATTTGGAGAAACATATTTTTAATGTTGTTATAGCTGTACAAGGTTAAAAGTGTTAAATCTGGAGGTGCATAGCATAGTTATAAAATTTCAATGTTAAAATTTCACCTTTTTGTTAATTTGGAGAAACCTATTTTTTAATGTTGTTGTTATAGCTGTAAAAGGTTAAAATTGTTAAATTTAGATGTGCATAGCATAGATAGAAACTTTCAATGTTATAGGGGTTTTTGTATACTAGTTAGCTAGTCAAGGGACTAGCCCGATTTTTGGTACGTTAGAAGTAGGTGTACTTTTTGGTGGGCAGTTTAAAATAGGGCTTTGCCAGCTTTCTGTGACAGCAGATAAAGCAAGGAACATTGATCATGCTAGAAAGGCTATTGAGGATGCTGCTCAAAAGGGTGCCAAGCTAGTTGTTTTGCCTGTAAGTTTGCATTCAGTATTGCTAATCCTTTACCTTTGTTCTTCTTTTTTCGGAGACGGTTGGCCGGTCAGGGATGTCGGGCTTGCGCTGAAATTGTAGATCACTGATCATTGTTTATTCATCTTTTTCTCAATACTAGTTTTATCAAGTATGATAACTATGGTTCTGGGTGTATAGAGTTGGAATTGCCAATAAATTGTTTTCATTTTCTGCTTACTAGATGTATTTTTGTGGTTGAACTCTTGATGATATAAAAGTATTATAGTTCTAGAATATTTGGGTTGAATGTCTAGGAGTATGTCATGTTTGGGTACGTATTTAAGTGTTGATTGACGTGCTGAGATATAAATTCGGACTAGGTTTTTTTTTTCCTAAAATGAAGATGAGTTGCTGGGAGTTGACATTCAGATAACATGGTCCAAAATCTCAAAGATGTGTGCAACGCATTCTTAGATTTTTCAGGCTAACTTGTTTCCTACATTTTTGTAACAAAAAAGAAAGAAGAAGTATCATATAGAACTGGTTGTAATTCTTTTTTGAACTGTCTCAAGACCATTTTATGAGCACAACCTTCTTTGACCTCTATCTCTTATAATTTTATTATCTCAATTTTTGTCTTATAGAAGAGGTACTCAATTGAGTTTCAAAGTTTCACACTGATTTCACAATCATGTTGGAGGTCAAGTTTCATACAAGTACTAATTTGTTCCTCTGAGTATTATCAATTTACAGTTCAGTGGTTGAATGAATAAAACTTGGACCGTGTGTTTTCTACAATATATCAACATTCCATAAATTTTACTGATACTTCTAAAATATATCTCTTGCAAGCCTCGTTTTGCCTGGATCTCCAATTGCCGGTACTAGTCTTCCTGGAGGAAGAAGTGATGTGAGTTCTCCGAATTCTGGTAGAAGTGGGAGTTTTTATACTGGTTGGCAAGGTCAAAGAGATTTTGATAACTTAAATTATCAAAAGCCTTACTCCTTCCTTGAAGAGCTAAAATCTGGTAAAGGTAGAAGGTTTGAGTTATTTGATATTGTAGGTCATGTGGTTGAATTTAGGTAAGTTCATTGCAGTATGCAATCTTTCGATTCAATATTATTTTAACACCTTTTTTAGGATAAAAGTGATTTTGTACTCCTTTTTCAATGTTGATCAACACGGGAGTCGATTTATTCAACAAAAACTAGAAAACTGTAGCATTGAGGACAAGGCATCTGTGTTTCAAGAAGTTCTCCCTCATGCTTCCAAACTGATGACAGATGTTTTTGGAAATTATGTTACTCAAAAGGTAGGAGTTGCTACCTTTTTTCATTGCACTAAGATAATTTGCTTGTTTGTATGCGTCAATATAATACTTTACCTTCAATATATTGCAGTTCTTTGAGTATGGAACCCCTGATCAGAGGCGGGACCTAGCTAAGGCACTTGTAGGTGAGATCTTGCCATTGAGCCTACAGATGTATGGTTGTCGCGTCATCCAAAAGGTATATGCCTAAAATGATCTTCATGCAGTATTTACATTTATGAGGCCGATTCTTTTTGTGCATCTGTCTGTCTGTACCACTGTTTCATTTGGTGTTTTTCTTTTCTCGCTGTATATGCATTTCAGATTAACTTTCTGTTATGTACTACAATTTCAATTGTTTCTGACTTTCTATCGTGATTGGCTATCACTTCTCATATCTTTGTCCTTTGATCTGTTAGATTGGGTACTCTTTCCGAAAATCTCCTGGTTTCAAAAAATGACTGACCTGTGAATGTTAAATGGAATGATGTTAACAACAGAGATATCTGAATTCTAATCCGTACTTGTGTCATACAAAAGAGCAGTATTGTTCCTTTGAGTATTATCCATAAGTGAGGTTTGCATATAAGTAGGAGTATCATGTTCTGCTTCTATCAGTGAGCTTGTGAACTTGCCTTTTGAGGTTTTGCAGATATGGAAACATTAAGTTTAGAATATGAGCTGCATTATATATATAGTTCTCGATTTGACAAACTCTAAACTTATATATTATCATTACTGATTATATTTTTTTTTTCTTTTTTTATCTCCTTTTGAAGGTACTCGAAAATAATGAAGGTGCAACAGATCAAGAACGAATGGCTTCAAAGTAGGTACCATCGTATCGTCATCTATTTTGCTAGCGCGCTAGATCTTATTAGTTAGCTTATTTTCAAGGTTACTTCACTTTGGATATTTTCATTAAACATACAATTTGCAATTATGTTTATAGAAAAATATTGGTTAGGATTTCGGTGAATACGCAATACTTGTAGGGATTTTAATTATCTTAGTATACATTTACAATATATTGATCAAAGTATTTTTTTACCTTATATATATATATCTTCAAGTTTCAATGTTTGTTTTATTGTAGAGTAAATGTACATATGTGTGTGTGTTCATATATATATATATATATATATATATATATATATATATATATATATATATATATATATAATATATAATATATATATATATATATATATATTTGTTAATTCGAAAAAATAGCAAAAGGGACTACAAAAATCGAAATAATACATTTTATAGTCATGAAATTTTGCCAAACAAATATTACAACGCCAAAAAGCGTCCAGATTTAGACGTGGCAAGGTGCTGCAAGTGATTGCGAACGGATGCGCTTTTACGTGACGAGACAATTGGGGACTATGTTAGGCGTCGAGAATGACGACGCTTTTAGGTGTCGTGAATTACCTACTCAATTGGCGCGACGCTTTTTGACAGCGTCGCAAGCAAATTTAGCGACGCTTTTTGGCTTCGCTAAATGGGTTAAAAAGCATCGCGACAACACTCTTTTTGTAGTAGTGATAGTTGTCTACTTCACAAAATCACAATATAATATAGTAAAAGAAAAGTTAAAATACATTAACAAAGGCAAATGTTTTATTACATTTCAAAAGTGTCTTCAAATACGTTAGTAATATATGTATATAAATAGAATTTTAGTAATAAATATGCGGGACGGGGTGGGGCGGGCGGGCGGGATGGGGCGGGTATAACATAAAATCCACACCCGCTCCACCACCCATTGCGGGTACAATTTTAATCCCCATCCCCCCCATCCCCGCCAAACCTAGACCCATCCTCGCTCCAATTGGGCGGGGATGGGGCGGGTCTCCTACTGCCATCCCTATGTCTAATCCTTCTGCTACTGCATTCCCTAGCTTTATAGTGTCTCAAATGAGTCAGAAGTCCAATGATATGATCAACAAAGTTTTCAATTGCATTTTTTATGATGCAAGTGACAACATGTCTATGGAGGAAAATACATGGACTGTTTTCCAAAATGTTTTTTCTAGGGGTCTGGTCAAGTCAACTCTAAGGCTGGATGAATATGCAATCGAGGGTCCTTTCACTCATCTTTCTAAGATGATCAAAGATTTTAAAGATGTGATGCAAGATCTTCCAATATTTTTAAGGGAGGCTGTTGATTATTGTTCTGAAAATCAACATCCTTTAGATGGGAGGTAAATTTTTAATTGAAATTTGTTTAATGTAATTTTTTTATTGAAAATATTATTACAATTTGTGTTGCTTATTGCAGTGAAGAGATCTTTCAGCTGGATGAAGTCTTCTTCTCTATACCTCGGAGTGAGATTTGGACGATTGCTACTGAGACTGAGATGTTTGAATCAATTTTAGATAATTGGGCAAGAATGTTGAATATCAACGAACTCAATCTCTCTTCTCCTCGAAAAAAGTTTTACTTTACTTCTTCTCAGGGTGTAAGAACTTTTTTGTAATATATTTTTATGTTGTTGAATTCTTTGTCTTTGCATGCATTATTCATCATAATATGAGTTCTTATGTAGCAGGCTGCATTATTCCATGGGCTTGAAGATGAAACTGATGCTAAACACATTGATGATTTGATCGCATGTTGGAAGTTTCAAATTGAAGACTTGAATAACATTTCAAAATTGGATGCTGGTGTTGAATTGGTGAGACAAATTCTGTTTTTGAAATTATGATGAAGGCATTTCTTGGTATAAATTGACAAATATATAGTGTGTTTGTATATGATATAGTGCTTTTAGATATCATATAGTGAATTTGTTTATGATATAGTGTGTGTTAAAATGATATAGTGTGTGTTAAAGTGATATAGTGCGCGTTAAAATGATATAGTTGTATGTTAAAATGATATAGTGTATGTTAAAATGATATAGTGTGCGTTAAAATGATATAGTGTATGTTAAAATGATATAGTATATGTTAAAATGATATAATTTTTTTCGGGATAGTGTATATTGATATGATATAGTGTATGTTAAAATGATATAGTGTATGTTAAAATGATATAGTATATGTTAAAATGATATACTGTATGTTGAAATGATATAGTGTATGTTAAAATGATATAGTGTATGTTAAAATGATATAGTATATGTTAAAATGATATACTGTATGTTGAAATGATATAGTATATGTTAAAATGATATAGTGTTTTTGGATTTGTATATGATATAGTGTAGTTTATTCTTCTTTTCATTTTGTAGGTTTTTTTTTCCTATTTTACTGAAAGGAGGTAATCATTTTGTCCTGTTTGTGATGGACACAAAGAAAAAGACTGTTTTCTGTATTGATAATAAGATTTGGGATGATAATGAGGAATATAAGAAAATGATGGAGACTCTCAGTTCAATCATTGCTGATGGAGTTTCAAGTCTTTTCCAACATTATAAAATCCCACAACTCAAGGTGATGATATGGGTTTATGGAGAATGAAAGAAGTCAAAGGAAGCTGGAAAAAAGGTGCATATAATTTGGACTGTGGTGTGTACATACTTGTCCATATATGCTACTTTTTGAAGGCTCGGAAGAGTTTGAATGCCCATATTTGAATGATGTAAGTTTAATATAATTATTTTTATCTGAGTTATCTTTATATATATATATAATATTATATATTATATATATATATATATATATATATATTCTTACTTATTTAATTTATTTTCAGGAGAAGATTAGGAAAGCAGCAAAAGTCTCCCTGTGTGGTTGCATGATTTTTTCTGATCTGAATAAGAATAGAAGTGAGTTTGTGAAGAAGGTGATATCATTCAGATCAAAGAGATCAGAGACTGTTGTTTTTATTGAACACTAGTGGAAAAAAGCAGTAGGGCTGCGCTGAAAATGGCATGTAGGGCTGCGCTTTTTGAGGGCAGCCCTTTCCATCGCAGCCCTTCAGTATTCAAGTAGGGCTGCGCTAGAAAAGCGCAGCCCTTCTAAGCTAGAAGGGCTGCGCCTTCTTCACAAGCGCACCCCTTCTATGTTTAGAAGGGCAGCCCTTCTAAGAAGAAGGGCTGCGCTAGTGAAGAACTAGCGCAACCCTTCTTCTTAGAAGGGATGCGCTAGTTTAAACTAGCGCAACCCTTCTTATTAGAAGGGCTGCGCTAGTTTAAACAAGCGCAGCTCTTCACTATATTTTTTTTTTGCGTGCACACAGCCTGCACATACACAACAGCACAGCCTGCACCCACACACCAGCCCCACCCCCACCCAAAACCTCCCTTGGACAAAAAAAAAAATGCAAATTGCAATACGTAATATATGACAAGTGGAGAAAGGTAATAATTAACTTCAAATATATTAATAATAATGTAAAAAGTGTACATAGGTGATAGAAACTAGTAACATTGTTGGAGCAAATCTCGTCCTATGCAATCATCGGTAATGTGGGACGCCAACTTATCCCGAACTTCGTCAATTTCTTCTTTGGTGAAGCTCCTCAAAACATGCATAAACCTTGCAAAACAACCAAGGAATAAACATATACAAAAAGTCAATCATTTTACCGTAGTTAGTACTTCTAAAAATGACATATCTTCCCGAAATGGAATCAAAATCAAATGCAAGCCTAAAAGTCTACACACTAGTTATAATATATCTCATATAATCATGTTCAAAGAAATTTGGGTTAAATCACTTCATAACTACATTTTGGGAGCGAAAAATGCCAAAATAGGCCGGAAATGGCCTTTTCGTTCCCGAAATGCAACCAACAACAAAATTAAAGCCTAAGAATCTACATCTAGTTAATATATCTCATATAATCATGTTCAAAGAGAATTTGGGGTTAAATCACTTCATAAATACATTTTGGGAGCGAAAAGGCCAAAATAGGCCAAAATAGGCCGGAAATGGCCTTTTCGTTCCCGAAATGCAACCAACAAAAATTAAAGCCTAAGAATCTACATACTAGTTATAATATGCCTCATATAATCATGTTCAAAGAGAATTTGAGGTTAAATCACTTATAAGTACATTTTGGGAGCGAAAATAGCCAAAATAGGCCGGAAATGGCCTTTTCGTTCCCGAAATGCAACCAACAACAAATTAAGCCTAAGAATCTACATACTAGTTATTATGCCTCATAATCATGTTCAAAGAGAATTTGGGTTAAATCACTTCATAAGTACATTTTGGGAGCGAAAAGGCCAAAATAGGCCGGAAATGGCCTTTTCGTTCCCGAAATGCAACCAACAACAATTAAAGCCTAAGAATCTACATACTAGTTATAATATGCCTCATATAATCATGTTCAAAGAGAATTTGAGGTTAAATCACTTCATAACTACATTTTGGGAGCGAAAAGGCCAAAATAGCCAAAATAGGCCGGAATTGGCCTTTTCGTTCCCGAAATGCAACCAACAACAAATTAAAGCCTAAGAATCTACATACTAGTTATAATATGCCTCATATAATCATGTTCAAAGAGAATTTGAGGTTAAATCACTCCATAACTACATTTTGGGAGCGAAAAGGCAAAATAGGCCGGAAATACAACAAACAACAATTGGAAACCTAAAAGTTACATACCTTTCGAAGATCAACAACATCTTTGCAATAGTTGACGATATCGAGCATGAACCTCATGACGTAATACCCACACGCAAGTCCACCTTCTTGTACCGGACACTAAAATTCACCAAAGATGCAATAAATGACATGTTATATGTGTATTATGTGTTTGTATAAAAGGATGCAAAAATATTACATGTTACCTCGACTAAATACCAAACAGGAGCTTTTCCTTGTCGAAGTCCAGATGAAGTAATCTTCTTCATCACACTACATCAATACACATTATTATAAGATTAGATGTACATTTAATATTTAATAAGCTAAGTGTGCATATATAGTTTCAATTAGGCTACCTATTTAACAATGATTTGACTAGTAAGGACCGTATTGTTCCTTACGCAAAGAATCAAAGTGGTAGACTTCGTTACTTGACACACATATTGCAATGAGTGTCCAATGGTCCTACAACAATAAAAATAATGTTATTGTTATCGTAGAACAACTAATAGGTCAATTTAATTAATTAAAAAGTCAGTTTAAGAAGCATACGATTCAATGTAAGGAAGAAGAACGATCTTATATCCAAGACGAGAACATGCGTTCAAAGAATCCTTGAGATATACTTTCACCTCTTTTTCGTTTTGTACGCAACTGTCATCTCGTACAAAGCTTGGACATAACCAACCAAAGATTGGCTGACTAGATCGCCTCACATCATTGTATAATAGCCTGAGAATTCATATTGATAAAAATAAAACTTACTTATTATGGAAGTTATTATTAGTTGGATTGAATACTACTTAATTAATAAAGTATTACCTCATGAATGTTTGTATCATGGAAACATTCAACTCTTCCCCAAGTAAGAATTCTTTAATATCATCCTTAAATGAAGGTCGATGTTTCCTCATCAATGTAGTGGAATTGGTGGTGCGACAACTTAATCTCAATCATTGCTCCATCGCTGCATCGCATAATGCACTCATGTAGCCAGAAGCACGGTTTAGTAAGGCGTTGCACCACCTCCATATCCGTAATGAGTGGATACTTTGCCTAGAATTCGTTCCCACTTGGGCACGTCGGCCTCCCTGAGGTGAAGCTACCTTCTTTCCCTTCCTGTCGGCCTTCCCCGAACCCTAGTAATTAGTTAAATTAAAAGATATTACTGACAATCATATATAGGAACTATAAAAGAAAACTATGTATATAACTTATGTTAGAGATTGTACCTGATATGTAACCGCACCAATGCACGCGGCCATAGAATATAACTGCCAATGGAATCAGACAATAACTGTAGACCAACTCTGCATTCGGCAGCGGAAGAGGAAATGCTTCGAAACCGGCACAATGTCTTCAACGCTGACCACATAGTGAATATCAGCTACTGGCTGGTTGTGCAATAGTGGCCGGTCCCTAGGGGGCTGTACAGATCCATAAGCCACGATAATGAATCTACCATGACCATCTCCTTGATTACATAGCTCACATGGTGTCTCTTCCTTTAAAAAAAACTCTATTCAAGGTTAGTCTATGAAACAACATATTTAAGAACAATAGTTTGTGATATTAAACAATTACCGTTAACTCCGGTTGTGGACGAGGCTGCGTAGGAACAGGCTGCGTAGGAACAGGCTGCATAGGAACATTGCCCTGCGTGAAAGCACCAAAAGTCGGTAAGCCCATCTGCGCCAAAATGGCGTTGAAATTCTGAGTCATCTCCGCTCTGAGCTCCTCCCGAAGTTCGGCTTTCATAGCCTCCACATCTATGGAAGGTGATGAATTGACACTGGAGGTAGTGGATCTGGACGTAGAGGTGTATTGATCACCATACACCTTTCTCACCCCGAGGCGGACACCTCCTACGCCCCTCACACGTCCATACTGGTCCCGTCCTAGAGTCTCGTGTAAGGCATCAACTTGTCCTCTAGGAGTGAACTCACCAGCTGCCTCCTTTTCCTTCAAGCCAATCTGCATAAATGATAAGAGAGAAATACTCGTGACGCAGAAGTTATATTATTATGTAAACCTTATCAATAACTTATAATATGTACTTACAATGGCATTAGCTATCTGTTTTGTTCCGGGATCAGGTATGATCTCTGTCCCTTTGCATCAACCCCATGCATGGAACACCACCAATCGAGCACTCTATCTGGTTGCCGCTGTGCAACTGTCGTCGTAGAGCTAGTGCCCGATTGTCGTGGTCGACGCAATCGTGGGGTAATGGTCATACATCCACGATTCTCTCGCCTGACCATACGATGAACCCAGATGGTGGTAGTGCTTCCTAGATTTTGCATTCGCGCTATTTTCTCACGAATTGCCTGAAACACACAAATATAAACAAAGGTTAGATATGGTGTTATATAATATTGGATCTGAAGTATTAAATCTTAGCTAGTAAAAAATTCTTACAACAACTTCTGGGGTAGTTTTTTTTTGTGCAACAAATGCATGCCACTGCTCAGCTGTGATATGCCTCCATATCTGATATGGAAGCTTGGAGGGATCCTCGAATGATGTGTCCTGTGAAGCCTCAGAAGAAGGTGTTGCTTCCCCGTCGTAGATTTTCTTCTTCTTTGTTCCCCCGACTTTTCTCCGCTTCGTGATCCACCCCGACACTAGCTTGGCCTTGAAGTCTCGGAACCTTTGGGCAACTGCGGATAGAAACAAATTCTTCTTCGCTTCATCGTTTGGAATATGGAATTGATTCTACAAAGAACGCATTCACAAATTATCAATATTACATAGTATATTTAACCAAAGTGTTAAAATTCTAAATAATTATACGCGAATCTTACCATAGTATCTTCCCAAATCATCTTCTTCAAAGACTCGGGGACCTCTTTCCATGAGTGGAGAATGGAGAGCTTATGCATGCAAATCCCAATTTGCATGGCATACTTTTGACGCCATTTTCCACAAGGTTGCCCCAATGATCGTACTCCAAAGTCATTAGGGTGGGTTTCCCTAGTGACTTTGTAGGTCCCCTTCCTTTCCTCTTTTTCGTCTGCAAGTTCTTACTTGCAATTGACGTTTGTATACCTTTTTCTTCACGGCGAGCCATAACCATTTGCCGTTGTTCCTTTTTGTAATCGAAACACTCATCCTCGGTAGTGTGTTCCGCACTCGTATCCGTATGCACATCCTCCATGTCCCTGAAATGGTAAAAAACATACGAATTAATTAAAAAAAAGCAAATAAAATTATAATTAAAAACATTCGAAATTGTAAAGGGGGTGCAGCGGGGGGGTGCAGGGGGAAGGCAGCAGGGGGAGGGGAAGGGCAAGGGTGTGTGCAGCAGCAGGGGTGCAGGGGGAAGGGATGCAGGGGAAGGAAAGGCGCAGGGGGGTGTGCAGAGCAGGGCAGGGGGGAAGGGCTGCAGGTGTTGCAGCAGCAGGGGGGTGTGCAGGCAGCGGGGGTGCAGGGGGGGGGGAAGGGGCTGCAGGGGGGGTGTATGCAGCAACAGGGGTGTGCAGGCAGCAGGGGTGCAGGGGGCGGGGGGGAAGGGTAGGGGGGGTGTGCAGGCAGCAGGGGTGCAGGGGGGCAGGGGAGGAAGGGGCTGCAGGGGAGGGAAGGGGCTGCAGGGGGAGGGGTGTGCAGGCAGCAGGGGGTGCAGGGGCAGCAGGGGAGGGGGGAAGGCTGCAGGGGGGGAGCGGTGGGAGAAGGAGAGGGTGGGGGGGGGGGAGGGTGTGCACGGTGACGGAAAAGGCCAAATAGGCCTAAATAGGCCGGAATTGGCCTTTTCGTTCCCGAAATGCAACCAACAACAAATTAAAGCCTAAAAATCTACATACTAGTTACATTATACATCATATAATCATGTTCAAAGAAAACTTGGGGTTAAATCACTTCATAAGTACATTTTGGGCGAAAAGCCAAATAGGCCAAAATAGGCCGGAAATGGCCTTTTCGTTCCCGAAATCAACCAACAACAAATTAAAGCCTAAAATCTACATACTAGTTACATTATACATCATATAATCATGTTCAAAGAAAATTGGGTTAAATCATTCATAAGTACATTTTGGGAGCAAAAGGCCAAAATAGGCCAAAATAGCGGAAATGGCCTTTTCGTTCCCGAAATGCAACCAACAAAAATTAAAGCCTAAAAATCTACATACTAGTTACATTATACATCATATAATCATGTTCAAAGAAAATTGGGGTTAAATCACTTCATAAGTACATTTTGGGAGCGAAAAGGCCAAAATAGGCCAAAATTGGCCTTTTCGTTCCCGAAATGCAACCAACAAGAAATTAAAGCCTAAAAAATCTACATACTAGTTACATTATACATCATATAATCATGTTCAAAGAAAATTTGGGGTTAAATCACTTCATAAGTACATTTTGGGAGCGAAAAGGCCAAAATAGGCCAAAATAGGCCGGAAATGGCCTTTTCGTTCCCGAAATGCAACCAACAAAAATTAAAGCCTAAAATCTACATACTAGTTACATTATACTCATATAATCATGTTCAAAGAAATTTGGGTTAAATCACTTCATAAGTACATTTTGGAGCGAAAAGGCCAAAATAGGCCAAAATAGGCCGGAAATGGCCTTTTCGTTCCCGAAATGCAACCAACAAAAATTAAAGCCTAAAATCTACATACTAGTTACATTATACATCATATAATCATGTTCAAAGAAATTGGGTTAAATCACTTCATAAGTACATTTTGGAGCGAAAAGGCCAAAATAGGCCAAATTGGAGAAATTACACACACCTGATTTATGTCTCATGATTTATTGAGCTTCCGCCTTTCTTAGGATCCTCAAGTACATGTATCCCTTCCGTGTATCTACACGCATATATTCTCCGACATATTTACATCATCTTCCACACAATTTAGGATAGGTAAAGGGGGGAGGTCCTCAAATGCATCATATTCTTCCTCATTATCAACATCACCAATACCGAGGATACTCCTTTTACCAGGTACAACAATTGACCACTTATGATCAGCAGGATCAGTTACAAAAAATACTTGCTTGACTTGTGATGCAATTACAAATGGCTCCTCAGTTTCACGTAGACGACTAAGGTCAACAAGGTGAAACCGCAAGGATCATCGTTTCTTACACAACGTCGATTATTGTCAACCCACGTGCAACACAAGAGGCAAATATTAAAAGTACAGTAGTCCAGCTCCCAATTTCTTGTATTCGCCCATAATAGTTGCTTTCAGCATGTACAGGCGACTTATCTTTCGAGCTTGCATATTGTGTAGACGACGCCACAAGTGAAACACCACTATTTTGTTGCGATCTTGACTTGAGATCTTGACGTTCAGTCCAAAAAGTATACCCATTAATATCATAACCCTCATAAGAGCGTACAGCTTCACGAGGACCAAATGCTAACCACTTGACTGTTTCAGGAACACTTTCATCCAAATCATTGAGTACTCGTTTATGAAACCAATCAATGAAAGTCTTGTTATGCATTTGCGTCAATCCCTCACTCCTTTTCCAGGATTGCTAACACGTAATTCCTCCATATGTTCACTTAAATAAGGATGGACATCTGGTACGTGATGCAATACAAATAAGTGAGCTTGTTTACGCTTTTCTACGGAAGGTGTGATCAATTTTGAACCAATTGTACCCTTGCCCTCAAGTCTGCCCTCTGTCGGGATGTCGGAAGTCCAACAGGATCAACACTAGCAAAATACTCAGCCACAAAATTACTGATCTCTTCACCCACAATCCCTTGAATTATACTACCTTCTGGTTGTGCAGGATTCGAACTTTATCTTCAAAGTTCCCATATATCTCTCAAAAGGATAGCACCACCTCAAAAACACTGGACCACACAGCTTAATTTCTCGAACTAGATGGACAATGAGATGGACCATAATGTCAAAGAATGCGGGGGGAAATACATCTCAAATTTGCATAGAGTTTCAACTACTCTAGCCTGCAAGGAATCGAGGGTCGACGGGTCTAGGACTTTGCTGCAGATTGAATGAAAAAATGAACACAGTTCTGTAATGGTGTGCCTCACATGCTTTGGAAGTATCCCACGAATTGCAATCGGTAAGAATACTTGCATCATGACATGACAATCGTGCGATTTCATACTCGATAACTTCAACTCACCATTTAAGTAACAAAGCGCTTCATATTCGATGAGTAGCCAGTAGGACCTTAATGCCATACAATGACTCCTCTTTCTCTGCACGCGACATCGTGTAGCAAGCTGGTGGCAAATAATTCTTCTCCGAATCCTCCACCTTTTTACTTTTCTGAGTTTCATCATCAACCCTTTCCTCCCCTCTTTTCTTCTTCCTTCCGTCCCTTTTCTGAGCCCACAACTCTGGTCGAATCCCTCTTTTTCCAAGTAAAGTCGTGACGCCTTAACATCTTTTGTCTTGCCCGGAATATTCATAAGTGTCGCGATAATAGCTTCACAAACATTCTTCTCTATGTGCATGACATCCAAACAATGTCTGACCTTTAAATATCTTTCCAATATGGGAGTTTCCAAAAAATGGACTGTTTTTTCCATAATCCTGTAGGTCTATCAACCTCACTAGCAGGTTTACCAAAGACTGTTTCAATGCCCTTCACCTGATTATAAACTTCAGTACCAGTTAATGGTCTATGAGCAACTTCTTCTTCAACCGTCCCATCGAATGCCTTCTTCTTAAACCGATAGGATGTCGCGGCTGAGGAGCCTTCGTGTGCGCATATACACATGTTTGCAGCCCTTAAGGTGTGTAGATTTCATGTCATCTAAACAAATCGGGCAAGGTTGTTTTCCTTTAGTCTTATACCCAGATAAGTTCCCATAAGCTGGATAATCGTTCATAGTACAAAAAAGCATGGCACGCAGAGTGAACATCTCATTAGCATACGCATCAAATACTAACACTCCTTCGTTCCACATCTTCTGTAAATCTTCAACAAGCGGCTGAAGGTATACATCTATGTCATTTCCAGGTTGTTTGGGCCCCGATATAAGAAGCGACAACATCATGTACTTGCGTTTCATGCACAACCAAGGAGGCAAGTTATAAACCACTAAAACTACTGGCCATGTCTATGCTGCGAGCTGAGATTGCCAAAAGGGTTCATGCCATCCGATAATCCAAGCCTCAGATTCCTATCCTCATTACCAAATGACTTATGCACCCTGTCGATAGTTTTCCACTCAGGCGAATCAGCCGGATGCTTGAGCAGACCGTCTTTCTTCCTACGATCTGCATGCCACCTCAAATTCTTCGCATCTCCTTTAATTGAGAACATGCGCTTAAATCTAGGTATTATGGGTAGATACCACAACACCTTGGCTGGTGGTCCTTCACTACCTCCAGCTCCTTCACGCTTGTACCTCGACAATCCACAACGTGGACACTCATGTAAATGCTCATACTCATTACGATAAAGCACACAATCTTAGGACAAGCATGTATCCGCTCGTACTCTAAACCCAAAGGACACATCACTTCTTCGCATAATAGTACGACTTTGGCAGTTCATTTCCATCAGGGAGCATCTCAGCTAAAACTTCCAACAACGATGTGAAACTAGAGTCCGTCCAACCAGCGTTCGACTTAATGTTGAACAGTGTTACCACCGCGGAAAGTTTGGTGTACTTTGTACAACCTGGATACAACGGCTTTTCAGCAGCCTAAGACATAGACTCAAAAATACGAGGTCGTCTACACGACTGATCTTCAACCTCGTGTATCATCTCGTCTACCCGATCCCTATCATCATCTCCAAATTCATCATCCAAATTCTCATCCCCTAACTCATCATCATCCTTCTTTTTTCTTCACATACATCATTCTTTATCCAGAGCTTCCCATATACCTCCCCTGCTCACCATGCCAAATCCATACTGGTATTGAGGCCTAAACCCACGGCGAAAGACATGCTCCCTAACCACATGTATACTACTAACCTTGCTCACATTTCTACAATCCAAACAAGGACAATAAAAGTCGACTCTCCAGAGGATGTTTGATATTCAATGCACTTCTACAGAATTCCGAGACCCCATTCACAAACTCAATCGATTCACGACTACCATACATCCAAGTACGATCCATCTCATTCAAGAAGACCACCTCTAATAATTAAACACAACATTCATTATAATGCATCAATCATTATTAAAGTACACACACTCACATATTCAAATCACACACGTATACAACAAGCTAAGATAGTCACATGTTCAATTGTATGCATGCAGTCAAAGGTCCTTATCACTCCAACCTAACCCATCCTTGGACGTCTAATCTCACTAGTGAATATATGCCAACTTTTCAATTCTAAGGAAAATCCGGCAGCATTTCCCTACAGTTCTCCAAGTACACAATGTAGATAATTGCTTATCTACATATGTACCCAGAGAACAATGTAGCGAAACGATAAGCCAAGATTTTCCTCAGAATTGAAAAGAAGACACACATTCACCACCTAAGTGAGATCAAACGTCCAAGAACAGTCCCAAACCGGGGACTATTCAAGACTTACCCTAATGAGTAAGTCTTGAACGGGTATCTAGGCATATATGATGATGATTCAAACAACATTATATATTTTCATATATATAGCTAAATCACATTGCGTTTTCATACAATCTCATATCAACAAATAATATATATTCATTAAAAAAAATACATATATACATCAATAAATTATCAACTTTGTCTACATGTTAAAAATAGTTACCTCTTAACACCAACGACGAGCAATGAAGAGAAAAAAGATACTTGGAACTTTACTTGCCTTCCTTAGCCTCTTCTTCCTACAATTGACAAAACCCACATTGCACATTAACCATTTAATTCAATTAACAAAAAAAAAAGTAACTTAAAAACAAAATTAATTCCATACCTAATTAACCACTCAAATGTGGAGAAGAGAAGAAAAGAAGAGAAGAGAAGAGAAGAAACTAAGAAGTGATGAATTGTGGTGCGCAAGGGGTGGGGCACAATGTGGGGGTGCTGCGCAAGGTGGTGTGCGAATTGTGGTGGTGTGCCAAAAGTGGTGCGCGAAATATGTGGTGCGAAAAGTGTGTGCCGAGCAAAGTAGTGGTGGTGCTCGAATTAGGGCAGCAAAGTAGTGGTGGTGTGGTGCAACACTCGAAGAGAAGGGGGGAATATTTTCGCACAACTTGGGGTAGAAAGAAGTGAAGATGGAAAGAATGAAGTAATAAGGCGCGCATGCATAGAACATATCGAAAAAAAAAACCCAGCAAGTAGGGCTGCGTAGTTTCAAAAAAGCGCAGCCCTACCTAAAGAAGGGTTGCGCTTTTTAAAAAAAGCGCATCCCTTTTGTTTGAAGGGCTGCGCTTTTTTTAAAAAGCGCAGCCCTTCAAAAATAGGGCTGCGCTTTTTTAAAATGCGCAGCCCTACTTGCGCAGCCCTTCTGCTTTTTTCCCCTAGTGGAAGAAAATAAAAGGAAGAAAGCTGAAGAGAGTAAGAGGATTGAAGAGGAGTTGAGACAGAAAATGCAGCAGGAGAAGAAGAAGAAACAAGTTGAGGATGGAAAGAAGAAGAAGACAGGAAAGAAAAAGTTAACTTTCAAATTTGGAAAGTAAAACTATATTGATGTATTTCATTCATTTTACAAATAATGTTACTAATCTAGTACTAGGTTGGTGTTTATATAATAAGTTTACAAACAATGTTTCTTTATGTACTTATGTAGTCTTGAATGATTTTACAGTGTTAGTATTCTAACAGTAGTTTTCAATGATATAGTGTAGTTTTCAATGATATAGTGTTATTCTATATGATATAGTATACTTTTACTTGTTGACATATAGAGTATAACAAATTAGTAATTTGTGTAAATATAATGGGGAACAAAATAGGTTTGTGTAAATATAATGGGTTTACAACTATATCAAATGATTAAAAACATTGCATACTTCTCTTGGTAAAGTTATTTAGAACAGACGTTCTTTTGGAGTTATACTTCTAAACTCCTTGTGTCTTTTTTCCCCTTTTTTTGAGACGTTCTTGTATAAATCATAGTGTCCTTTTATTCGCTTGTTGTCTCTTCCTTTTGTGACTGCTCTATCTGGGTCCAACACTGTTGGTATTGGTGCTGATTCTTGTGCGTTGTTTTCTTGACTGTCATTAGCTTGTAATGCTGCAACTGCTTCTTGTAATGCTTTCTCATGAGCTTTAGATTTTTTTGCTGATGCTTTTGCTTCTTCAATCTTTATTAATTCTTCAACTTTTGAATTTGTTTTCTTGAAACTTTCCTCTGTCACTGCTCTAACTGGTTCTATTCTGTGGCTCTTTAATATGAGGTTGTAGTACCTTATGGCATTAATGTGTTAGTATATAGACGAACATATAGTGGATTTCTATGTGATATAGTGTGTTACAAGTCATATAGTGTATTTGTGTGTGATATAGTGTAGATAATATATAGAGTGGATTTCTATGTGATATAGCGTGTTTACAAATCATATAGTGTATTTGTATGTGATATAATGTGTTTATAGATCATATATTGTATTTTTATGTGATATAGTGTAGATATAGTATTAGACAAACATATAGTATAGATGTATGTGATATAGTATGTTTATAGATCATATAGTGTATTTTTGTGTGATATAGTGTAGATATAGTATTAGACAAACACAGAGTGGATTTCTATTTGATATAGTGTGTTTACAAATCATATAGTGTATTTGTGTGTGATATAGTGTGTTTATAGATCATATAGTGTAGATATAGTATTAGACAAACATATAGTGTATTTCTATGTGATATAGTGTGTTTATAGATCATATAGTGTATTTGTGTGTGATATAGTGTAATGTTGTTCTGCTGTATAGTGTGTTTACATACCTCATTATCATGTGCAGCCTCCATGGTGTGAAGTTGTTTATTTCTCCTTTTTCTCTCTTTTCATTATCAAATTTCTCCCAAACTTCTTTTTTTTCAAATCTTGTCCACCTTGATGATATGTATTTCTCTGGAATTTTTTGGATAGAATGTAAGTGTAGAACTCTTATGGCATGAAAGCACAACCAACCTGATTCTTCAAAATTTCAACATCCACACTCAATTGTCTTCTCTGGGTAATTGAAGGAGACTTGTTGAGAAGAACCATCAATGCCATTGAGGAAAACTCTGTATGTCAGAATGTTCCCTTGTGTACCAACTAATTCAATTGCACTTGCCATTGCATGTTTGAATTCGTCCTCGAAATCTATGAAAAGAGTATGTGTGTACGGTGAAGCAGCATGTTTTAATAGTGGACTCATGCAGAGATCTGATTTTGGTATTCCCTTTGTACAGTCAAAATCATCCCTTTCTTCCTGTCTTCTCCACCTTATTACTGCCTGTTGGAATATTGAAAAGAAGTCGGTTAAGCTAGTGGTTTTGCTTGCCTTAAACCCAATAGCATGATTTGTGATTTCACTTCTCTGTGAAGATAGTATTCCGGCAGAGAAGAAGTCTTTGCTAAATGCTGTACATCATTTTTCTTTCAAACTATACAATTTCTTGAACCAACGATCATCTTCTAGTTTGTATTTTTCTGTCATTGTGCTCCAAGTTTGCTCAAATTCTGTTATTGTAATGCAACCACTCAGACACTTGTGAAAAATGTTCTTGAATTCTTTATCTGCTTTCATCAATCTAAATTGTTGATTTGTATTTTGACTCAAATGCCATAAACATAGCCTGGGTCTTGAGGAATTGGGAAAGGCTGTTAATGAGTTCATTTAGTTAGTTTTTCAAGTAATATATATTGCTCTTTCAATAGTACATAACAGAAGTTGTGCAAATGTCACATAAACATGAGTACCTTTTTTATTGCTCCTGCAATTGCAGCATCTTGGTCGCTGAATATAGTTATTGGACATTTACCTTTCATTGACTTTTCGAATGTTTCAAAAACCCATTCAAATGATGGTATTATCTCATCCGTAAGAAATGCACATGCAAACATTGTGTTTTTCCAATGGATATTAATTCCTACATATGGTGCACAAATAAGATTATACTTGTTTGTCCTATATGTAGTATCAAAAACCATAACATCTCCAAAGATTGTATAGCCCTCAAGCATCATAGAGTCTCTCCAAAACAAGCATCAAACCTTTTCTTCATCATTCAATCTTACTCTAAAGAAGAAGTTACTATCTATTTGCATCTGCTCATACAGGTTATCAACAACATTTTGTGAATCCTTTCCCTCAATTGGTTTTATTTTGAGTTTATAACAGCAGTTGAAGTGGTCCTTCATGGAATGACCCAACACTAGTAGAAAAAACCTCAAATGCTCCAGTTTTTTAGGCCCCAAATGCTCCGTATTTAACGCGTAGCAAACGTCATACGAGCATTTGTTTTTAAATCCTCCGGTTTTTCCTTAACAACTGGAGCATTTGAGCTTTTCTTATAAAAAAAAATTCAGACCTGCTACCCCTGCTGGCCAGCAGCATAAGTAACAGGTCTTCAAGCCAAGAAACTAACGAGTACCCACTACACACAACCTTGAAACATATATACTTAATACAACCATTTCCAACTCCACAAAGTTAATATTTTTACATAGTTGATACAACAAGAAGCCATTTCTCATTCCACAAAGTTAATAGTTGAAACCTAAGGAGTATCCAGATTCAAGAAACTTACGGTACCGATAAGTACCTTATGTTCCAGTGGATGTAATTTGTTTTTAACAACCATGTCACATTGATCAAAAGAAAGTGATGTCAAGATCTTTGTAATATTTGCTTGACATATATGAAAAAGATCCAGATGCTTGCATATCAGATGAGTTACATCCCTGCATCAAAATAGATATATTATACACTTTTAATTAGATTTGAGCGAGTATCTCGTGCCTTAATTAAATATACATATAAAATGCCTCAAAGAGTCAGCAGAGATGAGAAGAGAGAACCCTTGCTGACAGTAACAGATCAACACTCATCAAAGAATTACAATAACAAGTTCCAGTACAAATTTTAGGAGCGAAGAACGAACTACCTGAGAAGAAGCCAACGGGGATACTAATTTACCTCTAATTAACACCCTTTTCACAAGAAAGCACAAAATTTAAGCATAAATAACCCTAACTATAGGGATACTAATTTGTTAAGTACTTCAACAAGATGCCCCATCAAGCAAAAATGGCAAACAGATCTCACAGCAAGCAAAGAACTCATATACCATGAAGCATCCTTCACCAAAGAATGATGCACAAATTCAAAAGAAAACACCCCATGCAACACACATCGACCTTAATTAAAGAGCCAAAATCCATGCCCGACTCAAACATATAAAAAAAGGCTAAAAACAACTACCAAATTCCTTTACAGTACCTTTTCATCAATTGAACAACATTGTAGTTCTGCAAAGACTGGAAAAAATTAAAATTAATCAATATCAACATTATACCTTGAGACTTTATCCTCTATTTAGTTGTGTAGGTGCACTACATTCTCGTGGAACTTATGCTCCTATTACTTCTTTATGATAATGTTGCTTCCCAATCTAATGCTTCGTGTCCACTGCAGCACATTAGGGTGTCTGATAGAATCAGTCATGGTGATCTTGTTACTGTCTAAGTTAAGGTTGGCTAACATATATATAAGCACCAACTCTTCATCCTATATAACTTCTCACCAAGCATATATACATATATACAAGCACCAAATCTTCATCCTATGTAGTCTCTCACCGCACGTATGTGCTCTCCTTGTCTACAAGCCTCACTAACAAGGATTCAAGTTATGCCATCCTGATGGAGAAATCACCATATAAAGCATGGAAATATAATCCCACTTGACATTTTCCCCGATTCCCACATCTCATAAATGCCAGAGCCCTTTCTAAAGTAAACCATAAACCCCTTTCATTCCGAAACAACTCCCGCTTCTTTTCATTTCACTAGATAAGATCATCAATTCCCAAGTAATAGACTTTCTCAGCAGACACCAAATCAACAACAATTCAAAGCATGCCACATTTATGCATTAAAATAACATAAACAAAACATAACTTTCCATCATGAACATAAAAAAACCCAAAAAAAATCATAAATTATGAAAAAAAAAATCAGAACTCATCAACCACACAATGAAACTAATGAGAAAAAAAAACACCCAAATGTAAAATTTAGAAGAATTTACTTACCGAAATGAAAACCTAAAGAACTCATAAGGGCTTTATTGCATATAACAATAGAAACAGAAGAAACAACTGAGAGACTCAAAGCCCCAATTGTTCCAAGCTTCTTCTGAATTCTCAGTTTTTTCCATCACTCGAATACCCTCGTTAATCAGTTGCAAATCAAGTAAAATTCTAGAAATGTTGCAATTTGCAAGTAATCTGACAAAATTCAAAACTAGAGGAAATCAAAATTTGTAATTTAAAAGTAGAAGGACGTGAAAATAGTGCAAATGCAAGACATGTATCAGTTACACAAACACTAAATATTCTAATTTTTCTCATGTTTACAATATTTACAGCAAGATTAGGGCAAAAAAATATGTACAAGTGGTTGCAGAAAAAACCTGGAAATTTAATGAGAATGTCGCCGGTGTTCGAGGAGGAGCAACGGCTACTCGAGGGCGGCAACAATGGGGAGGGACCGGCTTCCCAGAAAGGTTAATGCCCTAGGATTTCTTCGAGTGGAATCGACCCTTGCGTCGAAGCGGCGGAAAATAAAAGTGTCGATTTGTCTGTACCTTTCTTCATCCGAGAGCAATGTCGCCGGATCGGGCTTGGCAAAGCAAATGAGTCTAAGAAACCAACGATTCTCTGTTCAATTAGTATCAACCTTTGATTTTCGTCCCTTAATATTTGAACCAACAACAAAAGCCAAACAAAATCAACAACAAGAACAACAAAATCAATAAGAAAAGTGAAGTAATCAGCGAAATAACAAAGAAAAATAGCGAAAAACCTTGACAATTGCATAAGAGGACTCATATGGTTTAAAAATCCGATCACCAGGCAGAAACGACCCGACAACCTTATACACAATATGAGTAACTTCTTTCCACGACCTTCAAATATTATCTTCTTCATCATCAACGTCGTTATCATCACCCTTGTCGTCGCTGATTATCGGATTTCTAGGTTTTTCAGTTCGCGAAGGAAGCTGCGAGAGAGGTATAATTGAGAGTCGAATTGATGATAGTGAATGTGAGGGAGGCGTTGGAGAGAAGGGAGGTGAGAAATTAGGGGTTTTTTTTTAAACCAACAAGGAGATAATAAGTGGAGAGAGTATAACTTGAACCGGTTAAATGACTCAAATGCTCCGTTTGAACGAAGCATTTGACTAAAATGCTAAATTTGGCGTTCTTTTTTTTTTATTTCTCAATTTTATAATTTCAAATGCTCCATTTTTAAGAAAACCAAAGCATTTGTAATGCACCAAAATAGCATTTTTCCACTAGTGCAATACATCTTCACCACCTGCTTCTGTACTCATATATTTGAATGAATCTATCGGTCTCAGCGTACACCCTTGCATAGCTTGTATGGTTTGTTTCTTTGGATCACTCATCTGATGCTCAGATCTATGAAGGTAATTTAGTGGTTCTCTTGTAAGTGGATGATTGTGTTTTATAACACGCTGCACAATTTCATAGTGTCCTTCAGGGTTCATCCTTGCTCTCATCAGAGCAGGACATTCTGTTCTTGTGATCATAACTTTTCTTGTCCTTTGTTTCTTTGAATTGCTGTCTTGTATCATTATATCTGTATTATTCTCTCCCTGTTTTTCTTTGATTTTGGTATTTCTTTTCCCTTGAGCAGAGCAGACATAGTACTTTTGATGCACAACTGACGTCCCTTTTTTTTTTATGTTTTGGATTTTCTAGCACTGCACCCTACTATAGCAGCATGCTGACAATATAGCTCATGTATATCATCCAATGTTGATCTTACTTGACCAAGTAAAACTCCTCCAATTTTATGTTTATTTAGTGATTGTTCAGTTGAACCTGTTATAAAAGAATGAAGATATTTTAGTCACTTTTATTATAGTGTATGTATATATTATATAGTGTATCAATTTATGGTATAGTGTATGGGTTTTTGATATAGTGTATTTGTGATTTTTAGTCCATTTTTGAGTTCCATAATATGCAAGATTTTTATTATATTCTATAGGGTATTTGTGTGTGGTATAGTGCATCTATATATGATATAGTGTATCTATGTATGATATAGTTTTCTAGATGATATAGTGTATGTTAAAATGATATAGTATATTTTGTGATGATATAGTGTATTTTGAAATGATAGTGTATTTTGTGATGGTATAGTGTATTTTGTGATGATATAGTGTATGTTAAAATGATATAGTGTGTTAAAATGATATAGGGTATATTGATATGATATAGTGTATGTATATATTATATAGTGTATTTATGATATAGTGTACCTATGTATTAATATAGTGCATAAACGTTACAGTGTATCCGATATAGCGTAATAATCAATAGTGTAATTCTATGTGATATAGTGTATTTATGTATGATATAGTGTATGTGAGTTAAGAATAAATAAAGGACTTAACATTTGGTACTTTTCAACTTTACGGACGTAACGTTTACTATGGCCATAATTAAATAAAACTAACCCAAGTGTAGTTAAGCCATGGTTTAAATGACATAAAGTAATAATTACGTGTATTGGGTAGCGCGCATAATCTTGTGATGATCTTCTAAACTGCAGTCACTTCACTCAAAAAGAATGGCTCCCTTTCATTTCTAGTCACCTATTCCAAAAAGAAACCCACCATACGAAGCAAGGCGATTTTGAAGCGATTTTGGAACTCACTTTATTTATTTAGCAAGGTACATTCATAATTCCCTTATTGTTTTCGTTTATGATAGATTTTATGAGAATTTTTTTTGGGTAATCATAGGGTTCAGGTTTTTGTGATGATTATTTGAATTTTTTTTGTCGAATTGTTATTAGTTGTTAGTAAACAAGTTGATAATAAGTGTATCGTGTTTAATGATTAAATATCGTTTAGATTTACTGTGAATTGATGAAGTGAAACTCAACAAGTTAAATTAAAACAGGGGGTAAAACAGGGGGTAGTGTAGTGGTGATTTGAAATTGGTTTTATGTTGATTGTTGGTGTTTTTTCGAAGGAAAAATATGGCTTCTCTTGATGAACTTCACCCAGTCCTTTCTATGCATGAGATTTTGCGATTCCATGTTTTCCCTCGACTTTCAGACCCAAGGGATAGAGAGTGTGTGGAAAATGTATGCAGGGAGTGGAGGAGGATTTCTCGATATGGTTTAGAAGATGCCCACCAACTGTTGGGAATGGACGAGATTATGTGCTTTCATGTGTTTTCTAAACTTGACTGTTGGAACTCAAGAATTGTGAAGAATGTTTGCAAGAAATGGAGGAGGATGTGGATTGTAAGGGACTCGGTTCATTGGAGGCCCAACTAGGACAATACCTCCACCAAGATGTGGGCTCTGAAGTCCATCATTGAAGGTGATGGGGTTGATTTCTGGGCTCACATTACTGGTGAATGGTGGGCTTACTGTGATGGGTTCCCAATGTTGTTTGCTAAAGAATAAAACTGATCAAGATGAGGGTTAGTTAGGGCTAGGGGTTTTGTAGTTTGTTTTTGGATGGCATTGTAAGTAAAGAGCCCTATTGATCTAAAGAACTCCTTTTTTGATTATCATGAATGTTTGAACTATGATTATTTGTCACTAAATAATGACATTGCGATGTTGGAAGTTGTAACACAATGTCATATCATTGACAAATCTTTTGTAATTAATTGGTGAATGTTATATATATATATTATATATTATAATAATAATATATATATAATATAATATATATATATATATATATATATATATATATATATATATGAAGTTGGTTAATCTTTTTTTCTGTTATGTATATGTGAATAATTGTGTGGTTATAGTGGTGTTGTATTTGATATAGTGTATTTTAGACTGATATAGTGTTTGTCTATATGATATAGTGTATGTATGTGGTATAGTGTGTGTTTTTAATATTTGATAGTTGTAAAAGTTGAATAATGTCCGTTTTGATATAGTGTAGTTTTGAATGATATAATGTATGTGATAGTGTATGTGCTTCTGTTCTAATATATCTGCTATTGTGTTCCTATAGGATATAGTGTACCTAGTTATGATATAGTGTACCTATATATGATATATTGTATCCATGTATGATATAGTGTACCTATGTATAATATAGTGTACCCATGTATAATATAGTATATCTATTTTTGATATAGTGTATCTATTTTTGATATAGTTTATGTTTCTGTAATTCGTTTAAGTAAATATTTTATATATCTGCTATTGTGTTCCTATAGGATAATATGGTGTACCTAGTTATGATATAGTGTACCTCTATATGATATAGTGTGCCTATGTATCATATAGTGTATCTATTTTTGATATATTGTATCTATTTTTGATATAGTGTATGTATTTTTGATATAGTGTATGTTTCTGTAATTTGTATAAGTAAATATTTTCTATATCTGCTATTGTGTTCCTATAGGATATAGTGTACCTAGTTATGATATAGTGTACCTCTGTATGATATAGTGTACCTATGTATCATATAGTGTATCTATTTTTGATATAGTTTATCTATTTTTGATATAGTGTATGTTTCTGTAATGCGTTTAAGTAAATATTTTCTATATCGGCTATTGTGTTCCTATAGGATATAATGTATCACTGTATGATATAGTGTACCTATGTATCATATAGTGTATCTATTTTTGAAAAAGTGTAACTATTTTCCTGGTATGACAACTCAATTAGATTCATCAATTGAGAGTAAAGCATATTGCTCGCCAAATTGATTTTCTATCTCATCATGAAACAGAACCACATTATCTACATAAAATTACAGTGTTAGTCTTTTGCTTAATGAAACAAATGAAATTATTGACTTCGATGCTGTTACCTTCAAGACTTGGTGTATTGAGATACATTTTGGATTGAACTGTGATGTTGTTCGTTGTCGAGTGCTTCAATGCTGTTCGTCGTCGTCGAGCGATTTAGGTTGTCTATATTATATGCTACAATAATCTGATTCAGATCTATTTGATAAATTAAACCCGAATTTTCCATGAATTTTTCGTAGTTGTTCAATTGAATAGGAAATTGTCGAAGAATCGATTTAGTTTGCAAAAATAATTTGAATGGAGAGAAACAATAATTTGCAGAAATTTTATAGCGATAGAATCTTTGGTTTTTGGAAATATTGAAGAGAGAGAAAATCGTGCATTTGGGTAATTAAAAGTAAGTACTTCTTACTGGGTCACGTGCATGGGCCTGGTCCATACTGTGTGTGTGTGTGTGTGTGTGTGTGTGTTGTGTGTTGTGGTGTGTGGTGTGTGTGTTGTGTGTGTTGTGTGTGTATATATATCTGTATCTATATATATATATATATATATTATATATATATATATATATATATATATATATGTGTGTGTGTGTGTATATTATATATATATATATATGTATATATATATATATATATGTATAATATATATATATATGTATATATATATATATATATATGTATATATATATATGTATGTATGTAATATATATCTATATATATATATGTATGTATATATATATGTATCTATATATATATATATTATATATATATGTATCTATATATATATTTACATATATATACATATATATATATATAATATATATATATATATATATATACATATATATATATTTACATATATATATATATATTTACATATATCAATATATATATATCTATATCTATATCTATATATATATCTATATCTATATCTATATATATACACATATACATATACATAGAGTCGGGATTCACTGAGAATGAACAGTTATGTGAGAATAGATTAATATGTGAGAATTAACTACAACCTTTAGATAAAAAAAGAACTAAGGGCTGCGATTTGCCATACAAGTAATAACAAAACCACTCTTTGAACTACGATAAAAAAGAATAGATTAAGCGTGAACAGTGAAATTTCACTGAGGAAAAAGTCGAACATTCATCCTCTCATCATCAGGGCTACGATCGATTCCAACCAAAAATCTGAACTTTTCTGTCCTAATCAAAATTCATCCTTCAAGTAATCATCATCAGGTACGAAGTATATACCTAATTCATGAAATCTGATTGTTTGTTCATGTTCTACTTTTTCTCTTTCGATTTTGAGTAATTTGCTTAATTTTAGGTTTAATTTTGCATCTTTTGCTCTATTCCTAATGTGTGGATTAGCAGTATTACCTAATTACCTGAAAGTAGAATGATTAGTAATAATACTAATAAAGAGTAACATGATGAATGTAGAGATCTTGGTAAACTTGTGCTTCTATATCTGTGTGTTGACTCCATGAAGTTTATGAAAAATTGAACCTTTATTACTTACTAGATCTCTTTGTGACTTAGAAGTTTGGATCAATCTTAAAAGTAGAGAATCCGATTCATCATCAAGTAATTATCATCAGCTATGAATTATAAACGTTATTCATGGAATTTGATTTTTTGGGGTGACATTAACTTAGCTTTGGTAAACTATACTTGTACTTGAAGTTGTAAATAAGTCGGTCTTTGGTTTGGTACCATCTGATGTATGAATTTGAGGTAGCTTGGATGACAATGCTTGTTGTATACTAGTTCATAGTTTTATGATGTTAAGTTTGTATGTTCTTGTGGTTCTGTGGTGAAGTAATTTGATTTTAGTGCTTAATGGAAGCTTTCCTTGAGAAAGTATAGTGATGTCTGAAGTGGATGAAGAGATCATTTCTCTCTGCCTAGTCTTCTCTGCGTCTGATCAACTTTGGGATTTGGTATTATAAAGCAAGTAAAATGATGCTATCCCTTGACAAGGACTACGATATCTAGTATCCGATTTACTCATCCTTACCTTAAGTAATCTGACTAACATATAGATTGATTGATATTTGGGTTTTTACTTTTGTACCATGGGGGTTCAGGTGCTCATATATCTACTGTACAAACAAGTACATGGTATTAGAACAGTTTACCCGTGACAATGTTATTGACTGACATACCATCGCTTCTTATTGCATACAATGCTTTTTCTCCCGGAGTTGACTTTGCATATGGAAGGTTAAGGCACCTAGATTGTCTACGGAGAAGAGGACTTAAGGCACCTAGATTGTCAACAGAGAAGATGACTTACATTTGAGTTGTCCACAGGTCTTTTCAAATCACTTGACATGTCAGTTTGTGATTTGAAGAAATTGATGCAATTTGTATTGTGGTTGTGTAGTGTTTGGAAAATGTTGTTCTAAGTATGTTGCTTATTGAAGATATTGATCATCTTTGTGTTTTGTTTGGCTGGGTAATGGGTACAATCAAATGAGTTTGATCATGTACATCAGTGCTGCACTACATGTCCATCGGTGCTACACTACAAGTACATTAAATCTCGAGGACAATATTAAGTATTCCTTTTTTAATTGAGTTCTAATTTCACCCATGTGCTTGAATGTTATTATGAATGTTTGGCATTGAAGAAGAGAGTTTCCTTTAAGTGAGCTGGAACTCATGTAAATTTCTTTTAACAGAGTTGGACCTCATGTATATTAGGTGCCATATGTCCATCATCGGTAACATTAAATCTCATATGAAGGACACACCCATCCTTTTTATGTTTTATTTAGCTGGGTAATGGATATGAGTTTGGCCATGTACATAATGGATATGACTTTGGCCATATACGTCAGATGGATAATGCATATACATCACGAGTAGACAACATGTATATTAAATCTCATATATCAAGTAACAAGGGTAGTGGCACTCGAAGTGGAAAAAAGATAAATGGAGAGAATGAGAAAGCAATTGAGCAATAAGAATGGTTGGAGTCTCAGGAATAGTTTAATACTCTATCAGATGCTAATACCTTGTTAAGTTGAAATATAACCATTTGATTTTCTCTTAGAGCTTTTTTTTTGTTTTGTCATTGTTAAGATGTAAATGACTTTGAAAGTTGATCTTTATGATATAGCAATAAGAATAATTTATGAAGGCAAATAGAAGAATTTGTGATTGTGTATAAGTTTCATATTTATGAAGGCAAACAAAAGAATTTGTGATTGTGTATAAGTTTCAAGGGGCAGGCATGATTCACGAATTAGAGATTATAATATATACTTTCGATGAGCCTGTTGCAGTTTGAACCATTCAACCAGTTATTATTGTTTTATACCTTTTAGGTAGGGAATGTAAAATATTTTCTTTTAGAGACCCTTGTTGGTTAGTATGACAACAACACTGGTTTTAAAAGCAATGCATTTATTTCATAGGTAACTAAAAAGTAATGCATTTGAAAATTTTAAGTCGTTTGAAATAAAAAGGATCATGTCGTGCATCTTTTTCTTAAGTTATGAATATAAAGAACAACCAACTATATGTTCAAGAACATTTTTGAAATTTTAAGAGGTATTGGTCTGCCATTTATCAAATTAAGCTTGAGTAATGTGAATGTTAGTGCTATTTTTATCTGAATTTTTGCATCGACAAATCCAATAGTATGAAATGCAGTCATGATCATAAAATCATTGTACTATTTACTATGTAAATCAAACTTTCATAGGAGTTGAATGTACTTATTACTTCAACTTAGAGTAAGTTAATTCTTTTGAGCCAGACATGGTCTTTGTGAAAGATAGAACAAAACATGGCCCAGACTTGGTATTACAAAACGAGGAGACATCTAGATAGAACAAAAATTCATACATATAAAAAGCATCAAGCATGCTTGTTGTGGCATCTGCTCTACACACACTCAGTTGAAAACATTTAATCATTACATTTTCCGGAAGTAAATCACTCATGGACAAAAAGTACGTCGTTTATTGCTTAAAAGTATGCCTTAAAAGAACATCAAATATTACAAATGTTTATTTCGAATTTCATAATTAAAGTCTATATCTTTTTTTTTTCTTTACAAAAAATTTGGAAATTTCTACCAAGTACAAGTTCTTCCCACTCGCTCATTTCATCGCCTCATGCCCTTAGCATTCCTCAAATAGATTGTTCGACCATGTTGGAGTCATCCTTCGAAACCTCACAAGACACTAGGGGAAAAAATGGAAGGGCTACGGTGCAAGGGCTGCGTTTTTCTAAAAACGCAGCCCGTAATAGTGAAGGGCTACGCTTTTTAAAAAAACGCAACCCGCGCTTGCTTTATAATCACACTCACGTCCATCACTACCACGCCCTCTTTCTCTTTCACTTTTACCATCTCTTCCCCACTCCATCTCCACAGCATATTTAGGCACAACAACAGTCAACACATCGTTTCGCATCCTTAGGCAACCTCAACCACCACGAGAAACGTCCATCAACAGCTTTAATACACACCATCATCTTCGGCGTCGACTTCCACTTGGTGCGACTCAAATCCACCAGCACTCGCGACGCCCTTCTCCGGGTCCTTCTCTGTTCATCCTTATCCGGGTCGAAATCCGGCCATTTTTTTCGTCGTCGAACTCCTGCCAAGACAACAACAACTTTCTTCAGATCTATAATTTTTCGTTCTTTGTTTTGATGAATGTTCATGTAATTTCAGATTTATAATTTTTCTCTTTTGTATTTTCCTTCGTTTTTTTTTTCATTTTTGTTCATTTTTTTTTTTCATTTTCGTTCCTTTTTTTTTTTTCATTTCCGTTCGTTTTTTTTTATTTTCGTTCATATATTTATTCTAGTTCAATTCCATCTAGGGCTTTTTCTGGGTTTTCTTCACTTCAAAATAAACACTTCCTCTTTTTTTTTTTAAATTTAGATCTTTCTCGGTCTTTTCCTTCTGAATTATCAGATTCTGCAAGTCTGGTTAGTATTTATGCTAGTAATGCTAACATTGAAGGTGAAATTCCTGATTTTTTTGACACTCTTCCTGGATTGCAAGATTTGAGATTGAGTTATAATGGTTTAAATGGTTCTTTACCAAGGTCTTTTAATGGGTCTGCTATTCAGATCTTGTGGCTAAATAATCAAATATCTGGTCTTTTTGCTACAATTGATGTGGTTTCTGGTATGACTGTTATAACTTAAGACTGTGTTGAATGTGAGTTTAGGGAACGAGAATACTAAAAAAAATCTATGTATCCAAAGATGTATATGCTGTTTAGTAAAAAAATGCAAAAAGAATTTTTTTTTTTTTATATTTTTTTGGGTCAAAAGGGTTGCGGTTATGGTCAAAACCGCAACCCTTCGTTGTGAAGGACTGCGGTTTTAAAACGCAGCCCTTCAGTTTCAGTGAAGGGCTGCTACGGAAAGGGCTACTGTCAAAATACGCAGCCCTAAGGGCCTTTTTAACCGCAGCCCTTCCTTATTTTTCCACTAGTGAGAGTATTTGGCATTGGTTCTGAAACTTTTCCAAAGATTATCCTAGAAACGAAAATATACTCATCACTAAATTATTCACATAAAATTATTTCGACTCATAATCACTTTAGCCTTAAACACATTATATTAACTCATAACCAATTTGCAAAAAATGAAATCGAAACAAACTGATATACATAGTTAATCAGATCAACATTTATGCAATTACTTTTCTCCATGATGCTCACTTGGTTATGGTGTTGTAAAAAGCTTGACATAATTTGCTAGTTTAGTTATTTATTCCCTGACACATTTTTCTCCTCTGGCATATTATATGGGTGTATATAGTGTTCTGTATTATAGAACCTTTTAGTTCTAGTCTTATTGAATTAAATGGAATTGAGACCCACTACTCAATTCTAGGCAAAACTCATTCATGTATTTACAAAAATTTCACTTTTGTTTGTTTGTTTCGTACTCAAATATAATAAGTAAATATTTATTAATACCAATACATCAAATGTTGTTAGCTAAAAGCTAAATACACACATAACGAAAGCCACATAACAATACATCACATGTACATCAGATCTTTACCTCACATACATTATAGGTACACTACAAGTACATTAAATCTCATATATGACAAATTTCAAATAACACTAAACCTTTGTAATTTTCAGCCATGCCCAACCTATAAACCTTTGTAATTTTCTTTAGTAAAAATCTTGAACCACCAACCTCATGCCGAAGAACATTGCACAGCTGCCTTCGTTGTAATAATTGGAATATACTGGCCTTGAGCAATACCTCAGCTTCAGCTCCTCACAACAGTTAAACAAGAACTTTGCTCAGTTATTCGGGCAGAATTCATATTTAGTTGATTTTCAGTTGAGTGAAATGAGGAGAAATCAGAGTAGGTGGATTTGGAAAGGTGCAAAAAGGTATGTTCATGAAAATCATTAGTGTGTTGAAAACCCAGGTTGTTGCTATCAAGCATTTTGACATTGAAGGGTTGCAAGGACAAATGGAATGGTTATTAGTTCTTCAATAATTTTAACTAATTTATATGTTACATACTTGTCCCCACAACCAAAAGAGACCCATGGAAAAAGACATCCAGCTGACCTTCAACTCTATGATGATGATGAACCAACCACCAGTAACTTATGTGTCCTAGATTACAATAAACTTGCTACGGCTACCTAGTAAAGCTTTGCTTAATTTATATCTGGTATATGAAGATAGTGGATATATCAGTGACAATTAATGTAATCTTGGAGAAGTTAATTTCAAAAATCGCAAATAGTGTATATATTTGATAAAAGTTCATATCTTTTTGCACCTAATTATCTATATTCTCACCAAGTCATAAACACCAACAGTTAACTCGTAGACAAATTACCTTGTCAATAATCTCAAACTCCTTATCAGAATATCAATAATCTATGTTTACATTTTCAATAATCTCAAGATACTCATTAGTTATCCATAACTCATTATCAAATGATATAACTAATCATGGCTTAAAAATACATCACCAATGACTTAATTGTACATCACCACTAGCTTAGAAGTACATCACCCATAACCACTAGCTTAAACATGGAGTCAAGCCAACACACATAAACACCATATTACGCCGCAAATATGGAAGTCTAGAGAACTTCAACTCTTAACTTACAAAGTTCTAAATCCAAAATGAAATAAAACGAAAAAATTAAACTAAAACAAATAGGCAAATGAGAATGACATTTTTCATAGCTTAATTTCAAAGTAACAACATCAAATTATCAAATTGAAACCTGAAAATCTGAGATGTAACTGAAAAATAGAGCAAAAAAAATCCGAAAAAATACCAAAATGAAACAAAACGAAACAACTAAAGCAAATAGGCAAAATGAGAATGACATTTTCCATAGCTTAATTTCAAAGTAACAACATCAAATTATGAAATTGAAACCCTGAAATTCGAGATGTAACTAAAAATAGAGCCAAAAAAATCCGAAAAATACCAATTTGAATCTTGTTAGAGCTTCAATAGAGAACTTTGGATCTTGTCCGAGCTTCAATTGAGGATGAAATCAAGTCGAGCTACTATATGTTGGAATTTTTTTTACGAAATTGGAATTTTTTTGAGCTTCGAGGACGAAATTGTGGGTTTTTGCTACAGTAGGTGGAGCTACTTCTATGTCGCCATTTTTTTTGTTGGAATTTGTTTGAGCTGTTTGAATAGAATGATCCAAGGGCAGAGGTTCATTCTCATATAATTAAGTATTCTCACATAACCATGGTGTTTTCACATGAGCCTAAATCCATATACATATACATATACATAAATATATATATATATATATATATAGATACATACATATATATATATATATATATATATATATATATATACATACATACATACATACATACATACATACATACATACATACATACATACATACATACATACATACATACATACGTACGTACGTACGTACGTACGTACGTACGTACGTACATACATACATACGTACGTACGTACATACGTTCATACGTACATACGTACATACGTACATACGTACATACGCACACACACACATACATACGCGCGCGCGCACACACACACATACATACGCGCGCGCGCACACACACACATACATACGCACACACACACATACATACGCGCGCGCGCGCACACACACACACACATACATGCACACATACACATACATACGCGCCACACACACATACGCGCGCGCGCGCGCACACACACACACACACGCACACGCACACGCACGCGCACGCACACACACACACACACACACACACACACACACACACATACATGCATACATGTCTCTTACTTGACCCATCATAGAATAAGATACAATAATGTTCTCTACACTTAATAGCCTATACTACTTTATATATCTAATAAGCTTAATAAACAAAATTACAATACCAATCACTTTTATGGACTAACTTTTAGATAACTTTTATACAGGTATAAATTATACATGCAAGCCCATGCGATAATTTTCTAACAATCTCCCACTTGGGCCACATGTAGTTCCATATAAATTGTATACAAACTTTGAGCTTATAATATTTGCTATCATAACTGAAGGTATCCTGACGATCTCGTCCATTAATCATGTCAACATAAGACCAAAGTGAATTTCGTCATCAATAGTATTACTAAGTCCTCAATAATCACATATAACAACAATAACCAAATGACATAGATCAAGTCTGATGTGTAGCATTGAAATTTCATGCAATATAACTTAACATGCCGATTTCCAACTACTCCTACTTTATTCTTTAGTAAGATTAGTATTCTTTGAAACCAAAAACCCTCTCTAAAACCCTCTCTAAAACCCTCTGAAGGCGCACGTTTAGGAGTGTTTGCTATCGTGAACCACTTTATGGGGAGGAAGAAGAAGACAACAACTCTGGTGGGAGGTACGCCAGAGCCAGGGTCGTCTACAGGGCCTACTTCTGGGATAAGAGGAGACAATGGTGAAGGGTCATTAGCGAAAGCCAATGGAACAGTAACTAAGGATACTCTGGTACAATCAACAGTGATGAATACTTCAGATCATTTTGAGGAAGCTCAAAAATGATGGCAAGGGTTTATTGAGCAGAATAGATAGTCTGAAAATGGTATGGGTTTAAGCTTTGTAGCTCCTACAATTGTAGATGGATCTCTGACTGCTAAACTTGATAAAACTGAAGTAGAGAAAATGAATGTTAAGTGGGAAAATGTTATAGTAATGTATATTGTGGGGAAAAATCCGACCCTTACTGCCATGAATGCTTATGTTAAATCTCAATGGAGTATTACCAATTCACTATCACGATTCAAGCATGATGAGGGTTTTTTTTGTGATTCAACTGGGTAATAGAGAAGAAAGGAATTATGTTATATACTGTGGGCCCCACATATTTTATGGCAAGCCTATGATAGTGAAACAATGGACACCTAACTTTTGACTTCTAGTAAGAAATACTCAAGGTGGTTCCGATTTTGGTGAAATTACCAAATCTTCCTCTCAACTGCTGGAGTGATAATTCATTAAGTAGAATAGGGAGTGTTCTGGGTGTCCATATTTATGCTGATGAATGTACCACCAAAATGTTGAGGGTTTCTTTTGCTAGAATACTGGTGTAACACCCCCAAATTACTCACTTTTAAATAAATAATTTAATAAATAATATTTGAGTAATTTAGGAGTATTACCGCCACGTGACTAACACGCTTTCGGCAACCAACTACTAACTAACCAAAATAACTTGCAGCGGAAGACTTTAACCAAAAATAATAATACTTCTTTATTAATAAAAGTAAATATTGTCTCAATACTCAAAATAAATGAAACACTCTAATCTAGGTGAAGATCCCCTTCCTAGTATGCTCCCATGCACATCCAAAATTCACCTGCAAATCTGCTTACCAAAAAGGTAAACAGGGCAAAGCCAAATAGAAAAAGAAAAACGCGTCAGTATAAAACTGAGTACGAAATGTACTAGATAAGTAACACATTTGTTAGTTCGTAACAATTTTTCATTTCGAAAACTCCATCACCAATAATTCAAGAATAACTCTTTAAGAATAAACTTTTTCAAACACTTAATAATAATTCAAGAATAACATTTTAAGAACAAACTCTTCCAAACACTTGAATAATAATTCAAGAACAACCTTTTAAGAACAAACTCTTTCCAAACACTTGAATAGTAATTCAAGAATAACCTTTTTAAGAATAAACTCTTTCCAAACAACTTGGATTAAAAATAATCCTGAAAACAATTCCTCTTCTTATCTCCCCTTCTATTTTGCTAAGTGTGCACACCCCCAAGCTAGTCATCCCATCACGGAGCTATATCAAGGGGTAACTATAATTGCCAACAAGTGGACTTTGAATCTCTTGATATTAATCAAGCGGAAATAATAATATAATATGACTTGTAAGTCATGATAAACCTCCTTCCTCATAAACAACTTTTTGAACATTCAAGTTCATAAAAACCAATCCACCTTTCCTTGTAAAAATAATTTAATTTTCCAAAACTTCTATATAAAAATGATTGATAAAATCATTCATTCTTTTCACTTTCAAGAGTGAATAATAAAACATTGTAACCATTTTAAATCAAATTTCTAAACCAATCCAACCAATAAAATCAATAAACAACTTTATCATATAAACCACATTTTAAAAGATCTAGCTACATAACGTACCTTGATCTTGCACAAACTAATACTAGTATCTTCACTTATTCTTATACTTGAGCTTTTCATAGCCAACCAACAAGCAATCTACCACATGAACTTAATCATGAATTTAAACAGAATGATCTATCATGAGCATAATATTTTTGAGTAAGAAATATGAAAATATTTTTTTAAACAAAGAAAATTGAAACTTGAATAAGAAATATAAAATAGATAATAAATAGAGAGAAAGAAGAACTTTGAAGTAAGAAATTATAGATTCTTCAAAGTTTTTGATGGAAAAGATGGCTAAAGGTGTGGGTATTTATAGGAGTAGAATAGATAGTACTTAATTTTCAAAATTAAAGAGTTTGTAACCTTCACCATAAATTAGGAGATTAAACCAAGATTTGTAACCTTCATCATAAATTTGGAAAACAAAACTCCCCCATTTACTTCACAATCCCGTCAAAAATAATGGCCTAAAAAAAAATTTTTTTTTTTTTTTTTTTGGTTTTTTTGAATAATTTTGACTAGGATTTAAACCAAAAGTTTAACAAATCCAATTTTGGCGCCATATTCCCGCCAAAATAATTTAAAACAATAAGTATACTAAAATATCCTTTGCTTAAAATATTTATTTTAGAAAATAAATATAAAATACATATTTATTTATTTAAATAAATACTAAAAATACGGGGTATTACAACTGGTAGAGATTGATGTGACAAAACCTGCTAGGAATATGGTAATTATGGTGGAAGATCCCAGTGGAAGGAAGTTTGCTTAGAGGGTGATGTATGACTGGCTTCCAGCATTTTGTAGTAAATGCTAGAAGATAGGGCACAACTGTGAGGCTAAAAGGCCATTTCAAACTAAGACAATTCAAAAATGGGTGCCAAAGATATCTCAACATATTCATGGACCTTCTACCACTCTGCTGGAGTCAGCAGCACAAGGTGATGTTCAGGTGGCTAACATTACATCTATAGATGGTGCACCTACCATTGAAGTAGATCTAAGCTCTGCTGGTGATCCTCCTTTTTGTAGTAGAGCCTGTCTTAGATGTTACCCTTGTTAACACACCTCAGCAAGCTATTGATGTAGAAGAGCTTTGGAAGGTGGTCACTAAGAAATCTAAAGGGAAGCAGGTGAATTTTCAGAGTGCCAGAGTGGTCACTTATGGATGTAATGACTCGGTTAAGACTGGGGGTGCTAGGGGACCATATCCTTATCTCTCCTAATGCATCTGGTTGGATGGAATGTTAGGGGTATTAATGAACCTATTAAAATAAAAGAGGTTAAAAACTTCTTACAGAATCAAAAACCAATTTGTTGTGCTTTGTTTGAAACAAGAGTGAGAAGGCCAAAGGACGGTGTCATTCAGAAGAAATTTGGTAGTCATTGGCAATGGATGAGCAACTATGATTACTCTCCTAGAGGGAGAATATGGTTTGGATGGAAACTAGGGGAGATAACAATAACTTTACTAGGAACTACAGAGCAATGTATGTCCTTTCAAGTCATAGTGAGCAATAAAACCTTCACTCTTGTCGCTGTATATGGTTTGCACACTATTAGAGACAGGAAGGAGTTATGGGTAAACCTTTTTCAAGTTAGAAATAGCAAAGCAGAGCCCATGTTTATTATTGGAGACTTTAATTTATGTGAAATTGAAGGCTATACTTAAGTTCTTGATTAAAAGATTGGTTCTTTATTGTTTCTTGATGGATTCTTGAATAAAGAAAGTGAATCTTGAATGCTTATTCAAGATGTTTGGTTCGACTCTTTGATCATGAAACTCACGTGTGATGATTAAAGATTTCGACACTTAGTAACAAGATATGAAATTATCAATTCCTAACCAAGGTTTGATAATAACTGGGGTTGCATTCACTGCTTAAACTTTGGATTCACTACTAAAACTTTGATTCCACAAGGAATAGGTTAAACTCAAAACAAAACACTTACTTTATTATGATGGCCGAAATAGCCTATTTATACTACAAGTTTCCTACGCATATTAAACAACTAATAAAGCTTAAAGATAACACCTAACAAACTTATTTATCTTTATCTTATGGATAAAGACATACACTAATACTATCTATATCACACGCCTAATATAAGATAAATACTAAGACTTAATGATAAGGAATTAGACTCCTAAGTATAATAGGATTCTTTTATCACTCAAACACTTACTTAAAATAAAACCTTAATTTACATAGAATTCTAACAGAACTAGAACTCTACATAATACTACTTCTATTTCATATCATACTCCCCCTGTAGAAAAAAACTTGACCACAAGTTTTAATCTGGAAAGCATGGTACCAAGTCACATGAAGGAAATGTTGCACTTATGCCATCTCCTAGCAACACCTTGAATGTTTCATAGCCTATTTTCTCAACAATTTCAAATGGTCCTTCATCCATAGGCTCTCCATTTTTGTGGTTCACATGGAGTCTCTGAGCTGCAAGGGACAACCACACCTTGTCTCCTAAGTCCAACTTAGAACCTTGACGTAGTTGTAGTACTTGTTGCCTACTTTTCTTCTTGTTGCCTGCGGTTTTCAAGACTTCACTATGACACGAACTCACACATACATGAGCTCCTTCTTGCTTCCCTTTCTTCTTTCCTTGCGTGGCAGCATGTCTCTTTGGAGGCAAAGGTTCGTGTAGTAAGCACCTAGTACCCATAAGAACCGAGTACTCATTAGTCTTACCATTATGAAGTACAAACCTATCACTTTGCCATGGTCTTCCAAGTAGTAATGAACATGCTGTCATAGGTATAGCATCACACCATAACTCCTCATGATATTCACCCACCTTGAAGTTAACCAAAGCTTGCTTTCTTACCCACACGCCACCTTCATCATTCAACCAGCTAAGTTTATAAGAGTTAGGGTGTTTCCTTGTAACTAATTTCAGTTTATCCACCATAGTTAGAGAACAAGCATTGGTACATGATCCACTATCAATGATAAAGGAACAAGCTTGATCCTTTATTAAACAAGTCGAAAGAAAAAGACTTTGCCTTTGCTCATCTTCTTGTCCATCTTGTAATTCGGCCAACAAGGATCTCCTTACCACCAACACTTCATGCGCCTCTTCTGGACTACACTTGGCCTGATTGTTCCAGAACTCTTCACTAGTTATATCCCCTATGTCGTGTGTCTCCTCATAGTGTGGCTCACTCTCTTCCATCTTACTTTGTACCAAGAAGCTATAATATTCCTCCCTTGTCACCATGGTACGATTAGGGCAGTTTTGTGCCACATGTCCCAACCCTTGACACTTAAAACACACCATCTTCTTCGCACCTGACTCCTTAGATGCACCAAGAGGAAGAGCTCCCTTCATAGCCTCCACGACCTCCTGTAATCTTAGTATTCACGGCTTCCTTGGCTGCACTACCCACGTCCATCTCGCTTTTAGCCCGCTTGAACATCCCAAAAATGACCCTTTATGTTGCCTCTCCAACTTACACGCTAAAGAACATACCTCGTCAAAAGTAGTGAGTGGTTGTAACTCCACATAGTTGCGTCAGTTTCTGTTCAACCCAAGCACGAACTTTGCGATCTTTTGTTCTTCTTGGTCCCTACAATCACACGCTATGTAAAGACGCTCAAATTCTTTGATGTACTTCTCAACAATCATGGTTCCTTGTGTGAGCAAATTTAACCTTAAGAACAACTCTTGTTTGTGGTTTCGTGGCACAAACCTCTTCTTCATCTTAGTCTTTAATTCGGCCCATGTATCAAGTGGCTCATTTCCTTCAGATTCACGCCTAGCTTGAAGTGAATCAAACTATAGCGAGGCATATCTTGCAGCTTAAGCGTGGCATATGAGAATCGAGAGTGTTCATCAAGTTGTTTGTGGTTGAAGAGACGTTCCACCCTCCTTTCCCAATCCAAATAAGCCTCGGCATCCTCATCACCATCAAAGGAAGGAAAGTCCGAAAGTTTGAGTTCATCCTCCCTCCTTCGATTACCTACGCTTGGGGGAGAAACATCCCTCCTAGTACTCCTCAAGTTTACCATGTCACGTCTCATCTCAGCCATGTCTGCGTGCACCATGTCATTCATCTCCATAAGGTCCGCAATTTGCTTGGCTAGGGACGCAAGATTGGTTGTATTCTCAGTTATCTTGCACGAACTATAACCTTCCAATTTCAATGAAACACCTTTATGATCCCAGCAGCCACACCAATTGATGTGAAATTGAAGGCTATACTTAAGTTCTTGATTAAAAGATTGGTTCTTTATTGTTTCTTGATGGATTCTTGAATAAAGAAAGTGAATCTTGAATGCTTATTCAAGATGTTTGGTTCGACTCTTTGATCATGAAACTCACGTGTGATGATTAAAGATTTCGACACTTAGTAACAAGATATGAAATTATCAATTCCTAACCAAGGTTTGATAATAACTGGGGTTGCATTCACTGCTTAAACTTTGGATTCACTCCTAAAACTTTAATTCCACAAGGAATAGGTTAAACTCAAAACAAAACACTTATTTTATTATGATGGCCGAAATAGCCTATTTATACTACAAGTTTCCTACGCATATTAAACAACTAATAAAGCTTAAAGATAACACCTAACAAACTTATTTATCTTTATCTTATGGATAAAGACGTACACCAATACTATCTATATCACACGCCTAATATAAAATACTAAGACTTAATGATGAGGAATTAGACTCCTAAGTATAATAGGATTCTTTTATCACTCAAACACTTACTTAAAATAAAACCTTGATTTACATAGAATTCTAACAGAACTAGAACTCTATAGAATTACTAGTTCTATTTCATATCATTAATGCCATTCTTAGATCTACAGATAGGCTTAATGGATCTGAGGTTAGTGATGCTGAAACACTAGACTTTTCTCAATTTCTGTTTAAAGCTAATCTTATTGAAGCGCCTAGTAGTGGGCTGTACTACTCATGGAATAAAAAAGGAGAGGGGAATAATACGTTCTGCAGTAGAATTGACAAGGCATTTCTCAATGATGAAATGTTGCAGTTGTTCCCTGACATTATGGTAACTATCAGCCTGAGGGTGTATCAGATCACACTCCTTTGGTTGTTAGATGTAATCAGCAGGAGGCTATGAAAGGAAGGCCTTTCAAGTTTCTGAACTTCATGGCTACTGATGAGAGAATCATTCCCATTATACAAGATGCATGGCAAAGTAGTAGACGGGGATGCAAATTGAAATTGGATATGGGATAATCTTAAGCTTGTAAAGCAAGAGCTCAAAGCCCTTCATTCTAGCCAGTTCTCTCAGGCTCACAAGAAAGTTGCTGAACTTAGATCTCAACTAGATCAAGTGTAACTTATAGTATGAGAACTTCTGCAGAAACTCAGATGATGGAGAGAGAAACCATAGAAAAGCTGAGATATTGGTCTAAGATAGAGGAGAGTATATTGCAACAAAAGTCAAGAATTAACTGGACTACTAAAGGAGATAGTAATATCAAGTTCTCCTTTACGTCTGTTAAGATCCTAAAGGCTCAAAATAACATTAATCTTTTGCAAATAGAGCAAGGGGTTATTACTAACCCAAAGGAGATCCATCAGGAGCTAGTGATGTTTTACAAGAAACTTCTTGGCACTTTTGCAAGTAGTTTAGAAGCTATTGATCTCCCTGTAGTGAGAAGAGGTACTATGCTGAGTATGGAGGCTAGAATGTGCTTAATTTACCCTGTAAGAGCAGGTGAAACTGATATTGCTCTTGTAAATATGGATGATAACAAGGCCCCAAGAGTGGATGGTTTAATTGCCTTGGTTTTTAAGAAAGCTTGCCAATCAATAAAAACTGATGTATATCAAGGTGTGAAAGAATTCCTTCAGGAAGCATACTTATATAGACCTATGAACATCAGCCTTATCACACTTATACCTAAAGTGGATCAGGCTCTGCAGGCCAAAGATTTTAGGCCAATAACATGTTGCTCAATGCTTTACAAGATCATTGCCAAAGTCCTCACCAATAGACTGGGGCAAGTGATACCAGAGGTTATTAATCCATCTCAAGCTGGGTTCATTCCTGGGAGGTATATTGCTGATAATATACTGCTAGCAACAAAATTAATAAGAGGGTATTCTAGATATCATGTCTCCCCTAGATGTGTGATCAAAGTTGACATAAAGAAGGCGTATGATTCTGTAGAGTGGCCTTTTTTAGAACCTATGATGCTAGAATTGGGGTTCCCTAGGCAGTGGGTGAGTTGGATTATGGCCTGTGTCCAACGTGTGTCCTATTCAGTGCAACTTAATGGTATCCCTTGTAAGCCTTTTCTTGCAAAAAAAGGGCTTTGACAGGGAGACCCACTTTCCCCCTTTCTCTTTGCCATAAGTATGGAGTATTTGAGCAAATGTCTAGATGAGTTAACTAAAGATCCAGATTTCAACTTTCACCCAAAATGTGAAAGAATTAAATTAACTCATCTCATGTTTGCAGATGACCTGCTTCTATTTGCAAGTGCAAATCATAGCTTAGTCACTAAAATTATGGAAACCTTCAGGAAGTTTTCTGGAGCCTCTGGTCTTGAAGCTAGCATTGAGAAGAGTTGTATATACTTTGTTAGTGTTAGGAGGGAAGATGCTATTGATATAGCTGCTGTTGTGTCTCTTCTAGTGGGAGAATTACCATTTAGGTACTTGGGTGTTCCTTTGGCAGCTAGGGAACTCAATTACTCTCAATGTAAAATTCTTGTGGACAAGATTACTCTAAGGGCTCAGGCCTAGATGGCTCATATGTTGAGTTATGCTGGTAGGTCGTAACTTATTAGAAGCATTCTTAGTAGTATGCAGAACTATTGGGCTCACATATTTCCTTTGCTCAAGAAGCTTATTGAAGCAGTTGAAATGGTGTGTAGAAGATTTCTGTGGACTGGGAAAACTCTTGAGTCTAAGAAAGTTCCGGTTGCTTGGCATAACTTCTTCTATCCTAAGGTTGCTGGTGGGTGGAACATGGTGAACATGACAGTTTGGAACATAGCTGCCTTACTCAAGCTCTTATAGGCTATAGAGTTAAAAGCTGATAAGGTTTGGGTGAAATAGATTGATGCTTATTACCTTAAATATGCTATAGCTCTAAATGTTGTTATAACTAACAACATTTCGTGGACTTTTAGGAAGATTATCAAATCCAGAGAGACTTTAGAAGTAATTCGTGGATGGGAGCAAGTTGTGCATAATGGCCAGTTCAATGTCAAGAAGGCTTACAAGATTATTCAGGGGGAGTTTGAGGTTGTCAGTTGGAAAAAGCTCATTTGTAACAATAAAGACGATCCCAAAAGCAAATTTATCCTATGGCTTGCTCTCCAAAACAGACTGGCGACTTGTGACAGAGTCAGTAGGTGGATGCCTAGTTGCAATGTGATTTGTTGCTTGCGTAATACATAAAATGAATTTGTCCAGCACGTGCTCTTCCAGTGTAGATTCTCTGCTGGTATTTGGATCCAGATTATGCAACAGGTTAAAAGAGTTCCTCTGGTGGCAGAGTTTGCTGAAGTTACTAGAATAATGCAGGAGAAACCTCGAAGTAAGAAGGATGAAGATAGAGTGTTGGTGATACTATTCACTGAGACTCTATACACTCTATGGAAGTATAGAAATAGGAAGATTTTTGAAAAGCAAAGCACTACTGAGTTAGCTTTAATCAGGGACAATATCTTTAATACAACTTGTAATTGCAATGAGAAGCAAAGACAACTTCTCATTTCAGGAGCTCTTTTTTAGTTTTTATGTGCTTCTAAGTGCTGTTTTCTACTTGTTGTAGTTCAGTCCTCCTGTGGACTGTGGTGGTGATGGTTTAGGTTGTATTATACTTTCAAATTTTTTTTTAGTTTTCAATAACAATTTTGAATTGCCAAAAAAACCAAGATCAATATTAAAATAAGTTAGAGTGAACCATAAACTGAAAACTTTATTTATTCAGAAGTTATTATTCAAAGAAAAAACATGTGTCTGTAACAAATATAATATTATGACACAAACTCCCACTAAACCACAGCATCATCAAACGGCATAACACCCATACAAATATACGAGCAGTATGCTCATGGAATACTGGGTGGTAATCCCTTATTAAGCGGATCCACAACCATAGAGTTTGTTCCAATATGTTCCATATACACTCTCCCACTACGAACTCTTTCTTTAACAACACATAACTTTATGTCAATATGCTTTGACTTTGACGATCACCTGTTGTTATTAGAATATAGCAGTATGAACATATCGTTACGAAATATCTTTAGTGGTCTTCTAATATGATCTACAATTTACAGTCCATTGACTAGGTTCCGCAACCATAAAACATGATTGGATGCTTCAAAACATGCTATATACTCTACTTCTACAGTAGAAGTTGATATAAGCTCATATTGAGCACTATTTCATGGACTTATTTCCTCATTCATGGCATCAATCCACTTTTGAGAGTTCAGAATTTTCAATGCTTGATGGAATTTGATTGGATCACCTTCCATTATCTCAATGCCATCCTCATGTTCTTGAAGAAAATTAATATAATCATCAGGAATCACATTTCTTCTTTCTCTAGTGGGTCTCCTTAATGGCACTTGTTCTTGAGGCATTTGAGTTTATTGTTAAGGATTAACTAGTGTGACTTGATCTTGATTAGAGAGATTATTGATATTGTCTCGCGGTTCTTGGATTGTTTCTAGTCTTAACCATTTATGAACAATGGAAGGAATAGATTCCTCTTCAAAGACAAACTCCCTAATATCTCTCCCCTAAACTCTACATCCTCAAAGAACATGACATATCCTGTCTCAAAAATTGATTTGGTATACTAGCGGAAAAAAGCACAAGGGTTGCAATCAAAACAACCCTAAGGGTTATCTTTTTGGCCAGCATCCTCGCCGTAGTAGCCCTTCGGCAAAAATGAAGGACTGTGGTAAAAGAGCGCAACACTTCAAAATGAAGGGTTGTGGTTTTAGCTCAAAACCGCAACCCTTCCAGAAGGCCTAAAACTGCAGCCCTTCGTTGTACAAAGGGCTGCGGTTTATTGGAAGGGTTACGACCTAGGCCAAAAACCGCTTTCCATTTCTTTTCGTAATTTTTTTTCAAAAAAAACCGCTTCCCATTTGGGATTTTTAGTAACAGGTGGGGCAATAGAGGCCCAAAACTCAAGTAAATGCGGTGTGGGGAGTTATTGGCCCTAATGGACCTGGTGGCATGTTGTCCAATCCCCATAAGATTGCTCTGATGAGTAATTGGTTTGGATTGTAATTACATTAGTTTGGTAATGCCAAAAAGTTATTTTCTAATTACTTAAAACCACATGATCTGTGGTTAATTTGTGCTTTTTAGTACAAGGACGAACATATTGGCTCAAAACTCAAGTCAATAAAGTTTGGTGAGGTATTGGGCCTAATGGACCAAGTGACATGATTTTCCAATCCCCATAGGATTGTTTTGATGAGTAATGGGCATGGATTGTGATTGGATAGGTTTCGTAATGCTCAAACATTTTTTCAGTAATTACCTAAAAGCATATGATCTGGAGTTAAGTTGAGCTTTTTAATATAAGGAGGGACAATTGGGGACAAAAACTCAAGTCAATGCGGTTTGGTTAGGTATTGGGCCTAATGGAACAAGTGGTTTGATTGTCCAATCCCCATATCATGGCTTTGATGAGTAATGGGTATGGATTGTGATTGAATTTGTCTCGTAATGCCCAAACCTTCTTTGGTAATTACCTAAAAGCACATGATCTGTGGTTAAGTTGTGCTTTTTAGTACATGGAGGAACAATAGGGGCTCAAAACGCAAGTCAATAGGGGCTCAAAATGCAAGTCAAATCTTTTTTGGTAATTACCCAAAAGTATATGATTAGGAGTTAATTTGGGATTTTTAGTAGAAGGAGGGACAATGGGGGCCTAAAATTCAAGTCAATGCGGTTTGGTTAAGTGTTAGGCCTAATGGACCCAGTGGCATGATTGTCGAATCCCTATATGATGGCTTTTATGAGTAATGGGTATGGATTTTGTTCGGATAGGTTTGGTAATGCTCAAATCTTTCTTGGTAATTACCTAAAAGCATATGATATGGAGTTAATTTGGGCTTTTTAGTACAAGGAGGGATAATGGGGCTTAAAACTCAAGTCCATGGGGTTTGGTGAGGTATCGGGCCTAATGGACCTAGTGACATGATTGTACAATCCCCACAGAATGGTTTTGATGACTAATGGGTATGGATTGCAATTGGATTAGTTTGTAATGCCCAAACCTTGTTTTGTAATTACTCAAAACCATATGATCTGGTGTTAATTTGGGCATTTTAGTACAGAGAGAGAAAATAGGGGCCCAAAACTCAAATTTCAGGGACTTTAGTGAGGTATTGGGCCTAATGGACATAGTTGCTTGATTCATCAATCCCTAGAGGATGGTTTTGAAGAATAATGGATATGGATTCTAGTTGGATGAGTTTGTAATACCCAAACCATGTTTGGTAATAACTCAAAACCATATGATATGGGTTAATTTGGGCTAACAGGTGGGGCAATAGAGGCCCAAAAATCAAGTAAATGCGGTGTGGGGAGGTATTGGCCCTAATGGACCTGGTGGCATGTTGTCCAATCCCCATAGATTGCTCTGATGAGTAATTGGTTTGGATTGTAATTACATTGGTTTGGTAATGCCAAAAAGTTGTTTTCTAATTACTTAAAACCACATGATCTGTGGTTAATTTGTGCTTTTTAGTACAAGGAGGAACAATAGTGGCTCAAAACTCAAGTCAATAAAGTTTGGTGAGGTATTGGGCCTAATGGACCAAGTGACATGATTGTCCAATCCCCATAGGATTGTTTTGATGAGTAATGGGCATGGATTGTGATTGGATAGGTTTCGTAATGCTCAAACATTTTTTCGGTAATTACCTTAAAGCATATGATCTGGAGTTAAGTTGAACTTTTTAATATAAGGAGGGACAATTGGGGACAAAAACTCAAGTCAATACGGTTTGGTTAGGTATTGGGCCTAATGGAACAAGTGGTTTAATTGTCCAATCCCCATATCATGGCTTTGATGAGTAATGGGTATGGATTGTGATTGAATTTGTCTGGTAATGCCCAAACCTTATTTGGTAATTACCTAAAAGCACATGATCTGTGGTTAAGTTGTGCTTTTTAGTACATGGAGGAACAATAGGGGCTCAAAACGCAAGTCAATGGGGTTTGGTGAGGTATTGGGCCTAATGGACCAAGTGGCATGATTGTCGAAACCCCATAAGATGGTTTTGATGAGTAATAGGTATGGATTGTGATTGGATAAGTTTGGTAATACTCAAACATTTTTTTGGTAATTACTTAAAAGCATATGATCTGGAGTTAATTTAGGTTTTTTAGTACAAGGAGGGACAATGGTGGCCCAAAACTCAAGTCAATGCGATTTGGTTAGGTATTGGGCCTAACGGACCTAGTGGCGTAATTGTCTAATCCCCATATGATGGCTTTGATGAGTAATCGGTATGGATCATGATTGGATATGTCTGGTTATGCCCAAAACCTTGTTTCGTAATTACCTGAAAGCATATGATCGGGAGTTAATTTGGGCTTTTTAGTACGAAGAGGGACAATGGTAGCCAGAAACTCAAGTTCATGGGGTTTGGTGAGGTATTGGGCCTAATGGACCTAGTGGCATGTTTGGCCAATACCCATAAGATTGCTTTGATCAGTAATGGGTATGGATTATGATTAGATAGGTTTGGTAATGCCCAAACGTTTTTGTAATTACCTAAAACCACATGATCTTTGGTTAATTTGTGCTATTTAGTACAAGGAGGAACAATAGTGGCTCAAAACTCAAGTCAATAGGGTTTGGTGAGGTATTGGGCATAATGGACCAAGTGAAGGATTGTCCAATCCCCATAGGATTATTTTGTTGAGTAATGGGCATGAATTGTGATTGGATAGGTTTAGTAATGCTCAAACATTTTTTGATAATTACCTAAAGGCATATGATTTGGAGTTAATTTGAGCATTTTAGTACAATGAGGGACAATGGGGGCCAAAAACTCAAGTCAATGCGGTTTGTTGAGGTATTGGGCCTAATGGAACAAGTGGCTTGATATTCCAATCCCCATATTATGGCTTTGATGAGTAATGGGTATGGATTGGGATTGGATAGGTCTGGTAGTGCCCAAACCTTGTTTGGTAATTACCTAAAACCACATGATTTGTGGTTAATTTGTGCTTTTTAGTACAAGGAGGAACAATAGGGTCTTAAAACGCAAATCAATGGGGTTTGGTGAGGTATTGGGCCTAATGGACCAAGTGGCATGATTGTCGAATCCCCATAGGATATTTTGATGAGTAATGGGTATTGATCTATGGGACCATTAACACTTGACTCAAATTTCAATCTGGAAAGATGATCTGCAACTATATTCTCAGCACCCTTCTTGTCACAGATCTCCAAGTCAAACTCTTGTAAAGAGTATCCATCGTATAAGTCATGGCTTGGCTTTCTTCTTAGCCAATAGAAATTTTGAGTGAAGCATGGTCGGTGTGGACAATCTCTTTTGAACCTATGAGGTAGGTCCGAAACTTGTCAAGAGCATAGACAATTGCCAATAACTGTTTCTCTATAATAGCTCAGTTGACCTGGGATTTATCTAATGTCTTGTTGGCATAGTAGATAGCATGGAGGACCTTGTTCTTCCTTTGGCCAAGCACAACACCAACTGCATAATCACTAGCATCACATATGATCTCGAAACGAAGACTTCAATCTGGAGGTTGTATGATAGGGGCAGTGATCAATCCTTCCTTAATCCTGTCAAAAGACTCCACACAAGCATCTGTAAAATCAAATGTGGCATCCTTGAGCAATAATGAGTAAGGGGTTTCGCAATATTTAAAAGTCTTTTATAAATCTACGAGAGAACCCCGCATGACCTAGGAAACTCCTCACTCCATTGACATTCACAGGAGGAGGAAGTTTCTCAATCACCTTAATTTTTGCTTTGTCCAACCGGATGCCACGTTCAGATATGAGGTGTCCAAGTACCACCCCGTCATTCACCATGAAGTGAACCTTAGAGTAACATTTCAGAATTTTAGAGAGATTATGCAAACACACATCAAAGTCTAAACCAAAAACACTAAAATCATCCATAAATACCTCCATGATATTCTCGATGAAATTAGAAAAAATGGCACCATACATCTCTGGAATCTAATGCCAACAACTTTTCCCCTTTTGTTTTCTTTTCTCTTTAATTTCGCGAGTCGAGTTGTAGTAGAGATAGAGAAGATGATCGTAGAATGGAGGCTAGACATCTTATATCTCGGGAGCTTGGGATTTTTGATTTCTTGAAATAATTGTTTACAAGTTTCGAGGAAGAAACCTTTAATAAGGTTGGTAGTATGTAGCATGCTTGTTTTTAAAAAAGGAATTTATTAAATGCTAATTATATTTATTAAGTTAATCATATGTCGTATTTCTTATTATATTTGTGTTGGAATATGATTTTTATTTGTCGCGTTTGTAATATATCTAATATTGAGAAGTTATTATTATTGTTATATAATTTATATTTTGGTTTTTAGTTATTTTAAAAAAATTGTTGGGTGGTGTTTACCTAAACTACGAAAACAAATTGTTGCAATTTATCAATTTGGGTCGGTTATCTTGTCCTTTTTGTTTTCCTAGTTCGTTTAATTAGGAAAATCTGCCGGAGTATCTGTAGAAATTTATTAGAATAGATTTTGAGAATCAAGGCCATGTTGTAATAATTAATTTGAATTGAATAGAATTGAGTTCCACACTCTCCAATGTACTTAAGTGAGTTTGATGGTAATAGTCTGGGTTATCTCGATTGAAGTCTCTTCCGATGTGTGTAATCCTCTCTAAGTTGGTCGGAAGAATTCGGATTGTTCGTTTCATGGCCAGATGTAACATCAATCATGGCATATATATGGGGGACAATTAAAAGGGTCTTTGGGACATGCTTTATTTAAGTCAGTAAAATTGATGCTTACATGCCACTTACCAGTTTTGTTTTTGACAACTACCACATTAGTCAATCGGTTAGGGTAATGTATATCTCTAATTTGACCTGTCTCTAGTAGTTTGTCAACTTATTCGTTTATGAATTGGTTGCGTTCTGGTGCACACTTTCTTCGCTTTTGGGGTACTGGGGGTGCTCGAGGTCAACTAGTAGTTTATGTATGATGACATATGGGCTTAGGCCTGTCATGTCATCGTGCTTCCAAGCAAAGCAGTCATGCTTAGCACGTAAGAAAGTAATAAGGTCAGTCCTTACCTCATCAGGTAGATCAGAGCCAATTTGCACTACTTGATCAGGGAATTCTAGGTCAAGCACCACTTTGTCTAAGAGATCGCATTCTGGCTTCACATAGCTGCTCGGTGCGAACTCCTCCTGTAATTGTTAATGCCACCTCTTTCTGGACTCTGGAAGGCTTGAGGGTCATTTTGTAACACTCCATGGAACCTCTTTGGTCGCATTTGATTTCTTATATCCCTAAGAGGTTGGGAACTTTATTATTTGCTGGTAAGACGACATGATAATAACCTTCATTTTGTGGACCCAGGTCCTGCCAAGAATGATGTTATAAGCAGATACGCATACTATGAACAAGAATTTTACTTGTAAGTTGATGCCTTCGGTGTATATGCGAAATGAGATCTCTCTAATAGTGTTCTTAGCTTCACCACTGAAGCCGACTAGGGCTGTAGACTTCTTAACCACGCCACTTTCGCTTAGTCCCATCTAGAAAGGTTTATCTAGCATTATGATGTTGGGCGAGGTTCATAACTAACACCTGAATAAATAGGTGCAACATTAGTCCATAAGTAACACTTTAACAAATAGATATAAAGTTAGGGGGCGTGTGGCTCATTAAAAGGAGATAAAAAGAGTATTAGAAAGGGTTATATGGAGAATGGAAAAGGTTTCCCTTTGATTAAAAATGTTGTTTGGTTAGGAATATTAATGGAAAAGTATTACTGTTATTATTTATCCTATATATTATTATGATTGTATGGTAAAGGGATATGGGATAACCAAAACCTTATAGGGGTGGTAGGGAACCAATCTAAGGGGAAGTAAGGTAATCCCAAACTGAAAAAAGGGTATAAATTTTGAATAAAAGCACTAAACAACCACAAACAAAGGGAAAAAGGATCTCCATTCTCGTTTCTTTTCTTGCAACCCCTCAACTAAACGCCCCATTAATACTAGAACTTTTTGTAGTTTTAAACTATAAATATAAATGTTTTAATCCTATTGTACACCATTGATATTATTGCAACCATACATATATTTTCAGCATTTTTTTAGGCAACACTTCCTTTCAGTAAACTAATATGAATGCGGAGTATATTACATCATGAAGTTATACCGGCATTATTGTACACCATTACTAAAATGCAACTGATACTATTGTACACCATTACTAAAATGATACCGAGACTATAATATATTAGTTATCGTTTGCTCTATTTACTGTTTTTCGCCCGAAATTAATAAGCATCGTAGTTTAATCATAAATTAAATTGCAATAAAGTACCCTAGCAAGGTTTTACCACTAGTAGAATAATTGCTTATTGTTGTGGTCATATTGCTGCGGTTTTACCCATACGCAGTAATATATCACGTAAAAAGAAAAGAAAAAATATAAAATAACCATATTGTTGCGGTTTCGGCCGAAAACCACAGCAATATGGTTTCAACATAAATTTTTTAATTTTTTTTTGACTATTTGACAAAATATATTGCTGCGGTTTCTGTCAGAAATCACAGTAATATATTAAAATAATATAAAAAAATATTAGTTGAACCTATTGCCGCGGTTCCTAGAAAAAACCGCAGCAATAGGCTTTTAAAATTCATAATAAAATAGTGGGATGTCGTTATTATGTCATTTACCCAACTAGGGTTTCCTTCCCCTCTTTCTCTTCTCCTCTCACTCTCCCAGTTTCATGCCTCCCTCTCATGTTTCACGCCTCCCTCTTATGTTTGACGCCTTCCTCTAAGTTTCTCTCCTCCTATCACTCTCTCAGTTTCACGCCACCCTCATCAGTCTCATCAGTTTCTCTCATTCTCTCTTCCTCTAACCATCTCATCCTATCCTATCGTCTGATGCTTTAACCAGGCTACCCGACAACAGTTTGACGATATTCACTGCTCGGTTACCCTTCAACAGCAGGCTGCGGCGGAGAACAAAGTAACGCAGCAACGCTTCATCTTCTTTTCTTGTTTTTTTTTCGTTTTTTTTCTTGTTTTTTTTCGTTTTTTTATAAATGTTTGTTGTTTTTTTTTCCTTGTAGAATTTTTCGTTTTAAATAGTTCTTTTTTCGTTTTTTAGATCTGTTTATGTTTTTTTCGTTTTTTTTTTATCTGTTTATGTATTTTTATTCATTTTATTGAAGCGGTGCAACTATCACAGACATGTTATTGTTGTTTGAACAGATTTATTTGTCAAATATTGATAGATATTGTTTGGACCAACATTCTTTAGTGGTCTTATTTTCTGATTATTAAAGAAATTAGATATAATCCATGTAGTGTTCAGAGCAAAATCCCAAACTTTGTTACTTGTAGAATTGAAGTATAGGTTTTTTTCTTTATTAGTTTCATTTTCGTTTATTTTGTTCAGTTTTCTTATTGTTGTTTTTTTACTTTGTTTAGTTTTCTTATTGGTGGTTTTTTCTTTGTCAGTTTCATTTCATTTTCTGGTGGAAGTTTATGATTTTTTGCTATTTTTCTGATTTTTTTTATCGTTAGAATTTAATGGCAAAATGCAAAAAAATATATATATAATTTTTTTTGCCTACACCTGTACCAATTGTTGCGATTTTCCCAAAAAAGCGCAGCAATATGCCTATTTTTCATTTTTAAATACAGCATATTGCTGCGATTTTCCCTAGAAACTGCAACAATATACTTTATGAATCTCTTATAAAATATATATATACTGCTGCGGTTTGAAACCGCAATAATATATTAATTACCTATTGTTGCCCCCTTAATTGCTGCGCGGTCAAAACCGCCACAATATGCCACTTAATGACCGCACCAATAAGCATTTATTCTAATGGTGTATCTAATTAAAACTGGTAACACCCACGGAGTAAGCCTCTGAAGGCATTCAATATCAAACTCTTGGATGTTCATTGCCTTGTTTACAGAGTCAACGAACTGATTTTGCAACAAGTTTTTTGGCGACCACAGTGGGAGGAGAAGATTTATAATCAAACTGTGAAATTTCTTCTACATACTTTTGAAGAAACTAACTTTAGATAAACGATTATTTTTTTCCTCACTAAATGCCGGAAACACGTTCTAAAATGAAATAATAAGTTCTATAGGGCGTATCAAGTACCTAAAAGTTTTTTTTTTTTTTTGACGGGATCAAGTCCCCATAATATGTAGACTAATTCTTCTATCCCTTTAGAGACAAGGGCGCATGGTAATAATGGTGAACCAACACATCATGGCCATGAAGAGTCAGTTGGAGAGACCTCATTAAGAGAGGGCGCATCCCCAAGTAGTACTGGTCGTGGATTTATACACGAAATGTATGAAAAATTCATGGAGATAGTAAAGAATTTACTATTAGAAGCCAGAGCGAGTCAAAGACAACAATTTGACTCTAACTACTAAACTCTAGCCCATGAATCTGCCAGAGTCTTCACGGATATCCTTCAAAGGATAATGAAGAAAATAGAGATGCTCACTCTAGACAAATTGATAGAATCCTTGTGGATATCAATGAAATTATCAGTGCAACTTTTACGGCAATGTCTAAGTCTCTTGCCACTGAAGTAGTTTCTATCTTAGAACCACTAGTCAAAAAACACTACCAGTTAAATGAAAAACTAGCAAGGCCTTAGAAGTGGTTTCTTTAGATAAAGCAAGGGGAAGTTGTGCCACATCACCATGTGTTCCTTCAATAGGTTACCCTCCAAGGGTACATTTTTCCCATGTTGAAAATAGAGATCCACTTATCTCGAGTGATCCATAAACTTCCGCCCATGTGCATCAAACAGCGCGCGTGGAACCATGAAGAGCGTAATCATGGAAATCTAAAGAGAAGTGATGGAATGGCAGCACGCGTGGAGCCAGACTGGCACCACACGTCAGGACATCATCAATCTTCGTTTTCCATGGGTGGTGGACAAGTTGATGACAACACACACCAACCTGGACCATCACAAGGAGGACATAGGCAAGATACTTTTGTCGCAAATAACAATAGTACACCATATGCATATACACCACGTAACCAACCAGATATGGCTGGTATTTCTTGTACATCTTATGCTTATATCCCTTCTAACCAACCAACTATGGTTGTTACGCCACATTATGAGAATATGCCAGGGTTTGGTCAGCCCCAAGCTCCATTTGCTCAAGCAACTAGTGCTTATCATCAAGGGATGCCCACGAATGAAAACACATTTCCACCACAAATGGCATAAGGAGCGGCGAACCCTACTTTTATGCACAACCAGGAGATCCCTATGAGAGGTTATCAAAATCAACCTTTCAACCCTAATCCTAACCCTGCATAAGCTCATGCAGGAAACATGGGATGTGGGAATATGGGACATCCAGGAAGGCAGGATCCATTGGCAGGGCAGGTGGAGGCACTAGTCCAAATCCTAACCTTAAATGAATTGGTACAACAAATGCATTTCCTAGAACTTTAAAGATACCTGACTTTACTTTGTTTTCTAGCAATCATAAAGTTTATGCTGAAGAACATTTAGGTAGGTTCGATTGTCAGTGTAGAGAAGCAACTGACAATGTTTTTTTAAAAAAATTGGAATGTTTTCTATGTCTCTATTTGAGTCTACTTTTTGGTGGTATAGTAATTTACCACCCAATTCGATACATTCCTGGCAAGACATGTGGGTGCAATTTTCATATCATTTTGCACGCACTGAACCATGAGTGACTACAACTGATCTGGCAAGAATCCAAAGAATTTAGGGGAGTCTATGGAAGACTACCTATCTAGATTCAAGATGACTAAGATCAGGTGTCATGTTAGCATTCCTGAAAGGGAGTTTGTACAAATGGCTCAAGAAGGAATGTTAACTCAGTTAAGAAAAAGGTTTGATGGTGATGCCCTTGGTCATTTTGTTGAATTAGCAAGATTAGCCGTAAGATACGAAAGAAACCTACAAGCTGAAAGCGCATCAAGACACTAGAGCTTCTTTGCGCAAAATGAAGAGCCTTTCCACTTTGATATTGCATACGAATTGAATGCGGCATAAATCGTTCAAGGAATACCTTATAAATGCTCTCCTTTAGAAAAGAAAGAGTTTCTTGCTCCAAAAGATATAAAATCTGAACAAAAGAGGAAATATAATTTTGATGCTAAAAAAAGCTAATGCCATTTTCGACTGGTTGTTATCTAACAAAAAGATTAAATTGGTAAGGAGATATAGAGTAAAAACTGTTGAAGAAGTCAAGGGTAAAAAATACTATAAATGGCATGATGCAGTAACTCATGATACTTCTGGATGTATTGTTTTTAGAAACAAAATCCAGGGTGAAATTGATAAGAATAATATCATGTTTCCTAACAATGAAAATATGAATGCAGTTAGAATGGAAGAACAATTCTCACTTTTTTGCGGCATGGTAGATGCCAATAATGCCTGTATTGTCACCTTGCGGGCATCTCAAGCCACTGAAGTAGGCAATCAGCTCTTGAACATACTACTTGATGAAAGAGTCTTGGTTATGCCAAAGATAGTCATAAAGAAGGGTTGGAAGATATGTGCAGATGGCACATGAATGGGTCACACATAACAGACCAGTGCCAAGTGTTTAGACGATTCTTGACCAGAAAATTAAATCTCAAAATATTGGTTGTCTCATGAATGGAACAACATCACATGGAGCTAGAATAATATAGGGTAAACATAGGCAAAGGTAAGGCGCCTGGTAAATCCAACCTAACTCTAGTCCCGGTAATGCATGACGAAGAAGCTAAATATTATAAAGAGGTTGCTCAAAAGTTGCCATTGCAGACTAGGGCTAGACAATGGTTGGAGGCTCTAAGGAATGAAATGTGCTCACAATCACTAGGGAAAAAGGAAGGCCTGCGCTGGAAGGCTGCGTTTTCTTCAAAACGCAGCCCTTCTTTCTTGTAGGGTTGCAATTTTAAATAAAACACAACCCTTCTTTCTTGTAGGGCCGCGGTTTTAAAGAAAACCGCAGTCCTTTACAAAAAGGGTTGCGCTTGTCCAAAAAAACGCAACCCTTCTGTTACGAAGGGCTGCGTTTTTTTGGATAAGCGCAACCCTTCCTTATCATTTTTTTTATTCTAATGAATTACGCGCATGTACAGTATACCCAAGCACATTTCTATTTCCCTCCCTTAGTCAAATTATCGAGCTAATCCCCACAACCACCTTCTTTGCGCGAACCCTAACTATGACACCAATTGAACCACCACCAGTGCGCCACCACCACGCAGCTGCACCACCTTACGCACTATTCTCTCCTCCAATACTGCATTTATTATGGAGCATCACTTCTCTCACTCTCTTTCACGGTAAATCCCCTCTCACTCTATCTCCTCTTTTATATTTCTCGAATTTTTGTTTAATTTGATGGAAACTTCTATTTTTTGTTGTTAAATGTGCTTGTATTTTCTCAAAGAGTGATTGTTTGGGGTGGGGGAGGGCTGAGGGAGGGTGGGTTGGGGTAGGGGTGTTGGGCAGGTGGTGGGGTAGGGCTGGCATGGGGTGGGGGAGGGTTTGGGAGGCTGGACAGGGGTAGGGGAGGGCTGGCAGGGGGTAGAGGAGGGATGGGGATGCTGGGCAGGGGGTAGGGGAGGGCTGGCAGGGGGTGGGGGAGGGCTGGGGATGCTGGGAAGGGGGTGGGTGAGGGCTGGCAAGGGGTGGGGAGGGTGGGGGAGGGTTGGCGGGGCCGGGGGCGGGGGAGGGTTGTGGAGGTAGATTTATTTGTGTTTCTTGATATGAGATTGTATGAAAACGCAATGTAATTTAGCTGTGAAATCTACAAGTTTTTTGAATCATCATCATATGCCTAGATACCTGTTCAAGACTTACTCATAATGAGTAAGTCTTGAATAGTCCCCGGTTTGGGACTGTTCTTGGACGTTTGATCTCACTTAGGTGGTGAATGTGTGTCTTCTTTTCAATTATGAG